>NC_053024.1:725989734-726289734 GCF_003073215.2 Triticum urartu | reverse complement strand
TTGATGAGCAGGAGGCACAAGATATGGATCAAGGAAATGCAGGAGATGTTGATTTGGAGCAAGAGGAGTTAGAAAGAACTATGGAGCTTAAGAGGAGGAATAAAATACAGAGGTATAAGAAGCATAAGAAGAGTGTTGAGAGGGTGGAGGCAGTTAAAAGAAAACTTCCTATTTTACTAACTGAAGATGACTCTGACTTGGAGCAAGATGAGGATTTCATGGCTAGGATGGCTGAGATGAGGAGGCAGAGACAAGACCCATTTTTACACTTTGAAGGTGACACTGATGTTGAAGAACCTTATGAGCTAGAAGAAGAGGTAGTGCATGAGGAACATGGATAGGATGAGGAGCATGGAGAGGATGAGGAAATTGAAGAGGAGGTGGTACCACAAGGGGAAAAGAGGAAGAAGTTGAAAGTAAGAAAGGGGCCAACTAGTAGATCACATGCAAGTTTGGAGCAAAAATTTGAGGATGTTTGGGTGCCATCATCTGATGAGGATCCAAATCCTAGTGATTTGAAGGAGGAGGAGGATGATGGGGCAGTACCCCTAGCTTTTGTGCTTGGCAATAAGAGTAGGCCCAAAAAACCCAAACCAAGAATCTGGTATGCTGAGGATAGAGAGAGCCCAGAGATGCAGTTTGTAAAGAAGCTTTGTTTTGAAAGTGTTTACCAATTTAGAAGGGCACTTCTCACATTCCACATAGCTCAAAACAAAAACTATCAGTTTCATAGGACTGCAATGACAGAATCATAGCTATTTGCAGACATGAAGATTGCCCTTTTTTCATTGCAGCTTCTGTGTTGGCAAATGAGAGAACATTTTGCATTAGAAAGGCAAATTTTTTGCACACATGTCCAGCTGTAGCAGAGAGCACCAAGGTGACTACCAAGTGGGTCACACATCAGGTGTTAGAAGCAATAAGAACAGACTTGAACACATCAATAACTACAATAATGCAAAATCTGAAGAGCAAGTATGGAGTTGAGATCAGCACTCATATGGCCTACAGGGCTAAGAACAAAGCAGTTGAGATGGTGCAAGGAGATCAGAGGGGTCAGTATACCAGGATCAGGGATTATTTGCAGGCTGTCTTGGACACAAATCCAGGTAGTAGGTGCATTGTCACTACTAAGTTCTTGAAGGAGCATCCAAGCAAAAATCCAAGGTTCCATGGCCTGTTCATCTGTTTGAATGCTTGCAAGGAAGGATTTCTGAATGGATGTAGACCATTCATAGGTGATTACTTTACTTTGTTTAGTTTGCCTTGTTTGAATGTCTTGTTTCTGACATGTGTTGTGTGCCATTGCAGGTGTGGATGGATGCTTCATCAAGCTGTCTACTGGCCAACAAATCATGGCTGCCACAGGAAGGGATGGGAATAATAACATATATCCCATTGCTTTTGCAGTTGTGGACAAAGAAGACACAAAAAGTTGGACTTGGCCAAATCATCGATATATCGACAAGATGAGGCTCAAGGTAAACCCTAGGGTCAAATCATCGATATGTCAACAAGATGAGGCTCAGGTAAACCCTAGGGTAAAATCATCGATATATCGACAAGATGAGGCTCAAGGTAAACCCTAGGGTCAAATCATCGATATATCGACAAGATGAGGCTCAAGGTGGCACTATGGTTACATTGTGCATATATCGATGAAATGACCCTCAAGGTTAATCCATGAATCTAGTTGACAGAATTTACTAACTTAGCACATGCACCACCTTGGCTTGAGCAAATGTGATTCTACTAAGCACAAACACCACATAACAATCAAAGTGCACTCACATTCATAAAGGTTCATCAAGGTTGGATCCAACACCTGATCTCACAAAATACATACATAAAGGTTCAGAAATAGATACTAAAGTACTTAATAGATGATTATCATCTAGATTACAACACTGCTTGATCCAACACCATAGATCACAAATTCATCACTGAAGTACTAGGGTCACAAATTCATACTAAAGTACTGGATACATGATTATCATCTAGAAACTGATAGATGATTATCATACTAGAAGGCACCCTACTCATCTAAGATGGCCTTCACACCCTGAAGCTTCATCTTTATCTTTTCCTCAGACTTTTGAATCTTAGAAATGTGATGCTTCAGTTTAAGCCTCTCTTCTGTCAGCCTCTCCTTCTCCTTCAAATGATTGAACTTCAAGTTCCTAATCACATTGGCTTGAGCACAAGTCAGGTTCTTCAGAGTTTCATAGTTTTGCAGCATCTTCTTCTCCTCCTCCTCTGTCTTTGACAGCTCTGCCTTCAAGTTCCCCACTACAGTCTCAAGCTCAACAATATTCACATCAACATATTCCTTCTGCTCCTTCTGATTGTTTAACTCCACACCCCTCTGCTGTTAGGCATCCAAGAGAGAATTCACATCAGCATACAAACTGTCATAGTTCTCCTGTAGTTTCTTCTTCTCCTCCTCTTTCTTTGAAAGCTCTGCCTTCAAGTTGCAAACTACAGTTTCTAGCTCAGCAATCTTCACTTCAAGATATTGCTTCTGCTCATTCTGATTGTTTAACTCCACACCCCTCTGCTGCTGGGCATCCAAGAGAGAATTCACATCAGCATACAAACTGTCATAGTTCTCCTGTAGTTTCTTCTTCTCTTCTGTCAGGTTGTGAATTGCAAAGGAACTCTCTAGATTGTCATTGGTCCTAGCTGACTTAATCTCCTCATACATATCCCATAGCTTGGCCAATGCCTTCTCCATTGAGTCTGGCCATTCAAAATTAGTCCATTGAACTACTCCACAGTTTATGCATTCCTGTATTATAAACAATAAAAGAATAAATAATTGTCTAAGACCATCAAACCAACAGGTTCAGATATCTAATATGTGCACTGTTAAAAAGACAAATAAACTAGTCACTAAGCACTGACAGGTTCCATACCATACAACAGACAAATTAACAATGCCCACTGGTAAACAAGTCATTAAGCACTGACCATAATAAACAATAACTACCATCCACTAATGAGAACACACTCCAACACAGTGGCTAAAACAAATTAAACAAAGACAAAGCACTTAACCAAGCTTAACAACTTGAAGGCAGAGCACTGACCACAATAAACAACTTGAAGGCAAATTAACAACTTGATAAACAAAGGATTAAGCACTGACCACAATAAACAATGTGTACAATCCACTAATGACAAGGCATGTCAAAACAAGCTAAACAAAGACCAAGCTAAAAAAATCTTAACACCTTGATAAACAAAGCATTAAGCAAACAACTTCCTTTACACAGGATGTGAATCATACCTTCTTAGCACATCCAAGAAACCTCCTGCCCGTGTGCATCCATTCAAATGCTACAAAGCGCTCGGCCGGCTCACCGTGTTCACACAAGACATTCACATCTGCGTCAGTGCCATTGAAATTCGGATCGTGCATCGTAGCTGGAAGCTGCGGGAGCAAGCAAAGAGAAGGCTAGGTTCAGATCGAGCTCAGTGACAAAATCCCCAATTCACTAACCCTAACCCTAGCTCTAGCTATCTAACCAACTGACCTTGATGATGCCATTGCAGGAGGAGGAGATGTTCAGGACTGAATCCTCACTGGTCTCGTCGCTCCACGACACCATGGCACCGGGGAGCAGCAGAACGGCGGTCGATGGTGTGGCGGCGCCGGGGAGGAAGAACAGAGTAAGGAGAGGGCGAGGCAGAGGCGAGAGTGTAAGCAGAGAGCTGGATCGATCCAGTTTTTACCCACACGGCGGAGCAGTAGCGGCCGCCACGCCATTGCCACTGTAGCACCATCGGACGGCGTTAGCTCGTGGGCGTTACGCCACGTCCTCAAAATCGTGCCCCACCTGTCATAATAGAGGTTAAACTGCCCGAACAGATGGTTACGTGTTTTCTGCAAATGATTAGGCGCGAAATCAGTGTCTTCTGGCACAAAAACGTAGAAGAGTCTTTTCTGCAACCCTAGGCTTCAATGTGGTGGTTTTTTGCAATTCACTCGCTTGGAGCACATGACATCGGTCTCCCTCCTTCGAGAAGGTGATGACAAACCGCCCATCTTCACTCTTAACTCGCTGGGCCACCGCCTCGCCGCGCAGTCGCCATGGCCCTTTCAGCTCGTTGACAACAGCATGTGGGTTAGTCAGGTATGGAGAAAGTACCCGACCCACCACCAACATTTCCGCCACCGCTCTCAAAGCCGCCTGCATGTCGATGACGATTGGCTTATAGTTGAGGATTGCCGGTGAGCGCAGCTTTGCCTTGCTGCTTCTGCGAAGGGTAGGGGGCGTCGTTGCCATGGCAGCGAAGCCAATGGTAGCCTTTGGCGAAGCCAGAATCAGGCCACTCGGCCCCCCCACAGTGCCCTTCCCTGTCATCAACGGAGCCGAGGCTGCGATCGCCATCGGCTCACTGCACACCACGACCTGCGAGGGAGGCACCACCTCCATCATCCCATCCTGGCCGCTACATGTCCCGTCCGCAGTAACCTCCCCAGCTGGGCACTTCCCAGCCAAAGCCGAAGGAGAGCTCTGCCCTGACATTTTTCCCTGAAACGAAAGAACAGAACAACTGGAAGCAGCAACTAAAACTTGAGACCCAAAATCCTGCCCCAATCCCGTGAAATAGGTCTGACCCTCCTCAAATTTCGTCTCCAAATCACAATTGATAACTCCTGACTTCAATTTCGCATAAGAAACAACATTTACTCAAAATCCCCTATTCACAGTAATGTTGAAAGCACTAGAAACTGCCCCTTTTCCTCCCCCTTTACTCACCAGATCAGTCCCAGGCGACGAATCCGGCGTCACCAAATCCTCTCCGACCACCGCAATCCTCGTCGTAGCTCTCCCGTGCTTCAAATGCGGATCCTCCTGATCTGAACTGCACAAGCTCTGCACCTTCTCCTGAAGGCGCCGCAGACAGCCCACTGGATCCCTCGATCGCCTAAGGATCTCCCTTCCCCGCCTCCTAAAGATGCTCCACTCGTTGTGGCCATCCACCCTCCACCGCTCCTCACTGCTGGACTCGACGGCCGCCGCAGCCGGCGCCGGCGCCGTTCCCGTCATGTGCGGGTCGCCCTGGGCGTCGCCAGTGCGGCCGCAAAGTCAGTATTTTTTTCTTTCAGTCCTCGGTCGGTCTCGTATGTGTCATCATGCATGATGCTTTGGGTCTTCATCCTCCGACGTCATCATCAATTTGCCCTTCTTCGAGAGATTTACTATTAGTTTATAATGAGAGTAACATAGATATAGATAGTAACATCAGTGCACCTCAGAAAAAAGATAATATGGGAGCTAATTAATGAGTAAAGAGACAAATTAAGTAACCTAGCTAGTTATTCATATCATGATTAATATCACACATACTAAGACAAGATAAATCTCTATGTTACCACATTTATGTTATTATTCACTATGAAGGTACTAGTAACTTAGACTGGTAATTTATGGATTTTACTACTCTATGTCACTTTTCATTGTGGGTAGATTAAGCGGACGCGTGCCGTCACTGCCTGCCTCACACGCGGGGCGCTACCCCAAATAGTAAATAAAGCTGACAACGGCTCATGGTGGGCCAAACCTGGCGGCAACTCAAGGCATCCGCGGTCAGCTTTATTTACTACACCACGCACTCCCGAGATGCGTACTGCGTCTTCCCCACGCGGCGCGACAATGGAGCTCCCCCACTCACCGACTTGTTGGTTTCTACACCGGTCGAAGTTAGTGCTGCGGCGATCCTCTTCGTCTGCCCGGCACAGCCTTTCTAATAGCCCCTGCTGGGAACTCCACCACAGCCATCGCACTCTCCCTGCCGAACATCACCATCCCTATATGGCGCCACTATACATATTGATTTGATAATATCTTAGTAATAACAGGACAAATATTTTGTAATCAAGTTTTGAGGTATGCTTCACAAAAAATACGTAAACATCGCGTAGAATCGCATATTTTGATTCCATTGGCGTTCTGTGCGGAAGAGCCATAAGCCCATAAGAGAGACTGCTGAATATTTTGCAAGTTTAACAGATGACCACGTGAAATTTTAGTCATGCATTGAGAACATGTTTTTTTTTCCTTTTGTACCATCTAAAGTATAATCAAGTTGAACAATAAGTTTTAAAAAATTAGGTAATTCTTCTTCCTTTGTGCCTAGCATGCACGTGTATTTAGCTTGTCAAGAATAATAAAGCCAACTAGAATTATAGATTTACCAAAAAATACTTCACAAATATAAGAACTATAGATGTACAAAGAGGTATTAGGCAGTTCAATGGCCATGAATATTCTTCGAATTTAAAGGGAGCAATACTATCTTCAATTCCACTTTAAGGATTATAGGAACTTCACCCAATTTTATTTTTAAGTTAGGCATTTCAAACCATCTATCTTCGACATTTACCGTTATGGGCAATGGACAACACATTGATTTTTCCTCTAGGCCAAGAAAAAGACATGGCTCAACTCCTAGGAGTCAACCGCCAGAAATGCCCGTTTGAGTCCACATGCATGAGGTTGATGGCAGCCTTGAGGATTTCATACAATGTATTATATGCATTATTTGTGGACCTCCTTCGCGCGCCCTTGTTTTCTGCACATACTTGATTGAGTTGTGCCGGCATGCCGGTCAAGAGGATGTGAGATCCAACTACCGGCCGGTCCGCTTCACCACCATCGCGTAGAATGTGACGTCTTATCAAGTACCATCCCCTATATGGCTCCAAAATATTAGTTGCAACTACACATATTGATCGAATAATATCTCATTTATAACGGGATCAATATTTGTAATCAAGTTTCAACGTACGCTTATCTAAAAGCAATAAGAGAGACCGCTGACCACTTTTTTGCCGGTTCAACAGATGGTCGCGCGAAATTTTACTCATGCATTGAGAACATGGTTTATTTCCTTTTGTACCACGTAAAGTATAACCGAGTTGAACGATAAGTTTTATAAAATTAGGTAATCTTCTTCCTTAGTGGCTAGCATGCACGTGTATTTACCTTGCCATGAATAATATAGCCAGAATTATAGATTTACGAAATATTATGTCAGCACGTATAAGAACTATAGATGGAGAAAGAGGTATTAGCTAGGTAGTTCAGTGGCCGTGAAAATTCTTGTCAATTAAAGGGAGCAATATATCTTCAGTTTCATTCTAAGAATTGTAAGAAACTTTCCCAGTTTATTTCTATGTTAGTTGTTCAGAACCACCTGGTTTGGATATTTACCGTTATGGAAAATGAACAACACAACGATTTTCCCAGTTAGGCCAGGAAAAAGACCACGGCTTAGGTCCTAGCAGACAACCTACAGTTTTGCCTATTAGGCTGGCCATAGTGATAGTATCTTAGCCGGTATCATGCACTCAGGAATAACAAACACGCTGATATGGCAGAGAATTAATGAAGATAGAGATGGTTAGAGTAACATAGGTAGATACCGTATCTTCTTAAATGCTATACTACTTTGTGTCATGCATGAAAATAAACATGAACATCTATAATACTACTCTATGATACTATGATGTATGAAGATAATATCATACACTAGTATCACATGCATGATACTAGTATATGATACACTATGAGTAGCCTTAGAGTCCACATGCATAGCCTTATTGCAGCCTTGATAATTTTGTAAAATATATTATATGCATCTTTTGTGGTCCTCCTTCGTGGGGCCTCTTATGTTTGATTTCTGGACAGATTGATTGAGTTGTTTCGACACGCCCATCAAGAGGGTGCTAGATCCAACTACCGGTCGGTCGGCTTGACAATCTCTACTCCTAATGGAGCAGTTGGTAGTCTCGCTTTCAGGTTTTTTTTCGTCCCACCACTTTAGTCTGGTTTTTTTTCGTAGGTTAACCGTCGTAGATTTTTTTCGTCGCCTCCCCCACTTCATCGGTTTATTTTCACTTCACCCTCTCACACAACGAAAAAAACTGAACGGATCAGAACTTTCCATACTGACGCAAATTATTTAGTAATGTCTTTATGTAAAAGAATCAATCACAATCAATCTCTAAAGATCAAATCTAAATTAATTAATCTTCATAACGTTTGTTTCCTTCCGAATCACGTCCATAACTTTCCTTCCTTATTTGGGCAGAAACTGTTGGGGAACGTAGCATAAATTCAAAATTTTCCTACGTGTCACCAAGATCTATCTATGGAGTCATCTAGCGACGAGGGAGGAGTGGATCTACATACCCTTGTAGATCGCGCGCGGAAGCGTTCAAGAGAACGGGGTTGATGGAGTCGTACTCGTCATGATCCAAATCACCGATGATCCTAGCGCCGAACGGACGGCACCTCCGCGTTCAACACACGTACGGAGCAGCGACATCTCCTCCTTCTTGATCCAGCAAGGGGGGAGGAGAGGTTGATGGAGATCCAGCAGCACGACGGCGTGGTGGTGGAAGTAGCGGGATTCCAACAGGGCTTCGCCAAGCGCTGCGGGAGGAGGGAGATGTGTCATGGGAGGGAGAGGGAGGCGCCAGGGCTTAGGTATGGTTGCCCTCCCTTCCCCCACTATATATAGGGCCAAGGGAGAGGGGGAGGGCGCAGCCTTGCCCCTTCCTCCAAGGAAGGGTGCGGCTAAGGGAAGGAGTCCATCCTCCCCAAGGCACCTCGGAGGTGCCTTCCCCCTTTAGGACTCTCCCCTCCTCTTGTCACTTTGGCGCATGGGCCTCTAGGGGTTGGTGCCCTTGGCCCATATAGGCCAAGGCGCACCCCCTACAGCCCATGTGGCCCCCGGGGCAGGTGGCCCCACCCGGTGGACCCCCGGAACCCTTCCGGTGGTCCCGGTACAATACAGGTGACCCCGAAACTTGTCCCGATGACCGAAATAGCACTTCCTATATATAATTCTTTACCTCCGGACCATTCCGGAACTCCTCGTGACGTCCGGGATCTCATCCGGGACTCCGAACAACTTTCGGGTTACCGCATACTAATATCTCTATAACCCTAGCGTCACCGAACCTTAAGTGTGTAGACCCTACGGGTTCGGGAGACATGCAGACATGACGAGATGACTCTCCGGTCAATAACCAACAGCGGGATCTGGATACCCATGTTGGCTCCCACATGTTTCACGATGATCTCATCGGATGAACCACGATGTCAAGGACTTAATCAATCCCGTATACAATTCCCTTTGTCTAGCGGTACGATACTTGCCCGAGATTCGATCGTCGGTATCCCGATACCTTGTTCAATCTCGTTACCGGCAAGTCTCTTTACTCATTTCGTAACACATCATCCCATGATCAACTCCTTGATCACATTGTGCACATTATGATGATGTCCTACCGAGTGGGCCCAGAGACACCTCTCCGTCACACGGAGTGACAAATCCCAGTCTCGATTCGTGCCAACCCAACAGACACTTTCGGAGATACCCGTAGTGTACCTTTATAGCCACCCAGTTACGTTGTGACGTTTGGCACACCCAAAGCACTCCTACGGTATCCGGGAGTTGCACAATCTCATGGTCTAAGGAAATGATACTTGACATTAGAAAAGCTTTAGCATACGAACTACACGATCTAGTGCTATGCTTAGGATTGGGTCTTGTCCATCACATCATTCTCCTAATGATGTGATCCCGTTATCAACGACATACAATGTCCATGGTCAGGAAACCGTAACCATCTATTGATTAACGAGCTAGTCAACTAGAGGCTTACTAGGGACATGGTGTTGTCTATGTATCCACACATGTATCTGAGTTTCCTATCAATACAATTCTAGCATGGATAATAAACGATTATCATGAACAAGGAAATATAATAATAATCAATTTATTATTGCCTCTAGGGCATATTTCCAACAGTCTCCCACTTGCACTAGAGTCAATAATCTAGTTCACATCGCCATGTGATTAACACTCAAGGTCACATCCCCATGTGACTAACACCCAAAGAGTTTACTAGAGTCAATAATCTAGTTCTCATTACAATGATTAACACTCGATGAGTTCTGGGTTTGATCATGTTATGCTTGTGTGAGATGTTATAGTCAACGGGTCTGAATCTTTCAGATCCGTATGTACTTCGCAAATCTCTATGTCATCTTGTAGATGCAGCTACTACGCTATATTTGGAGCCATTTCAAATAACTGTTCTACATGGAGCTATTCTAAACTGTTGCTCCATTATACGTATCCGGTATCTCTACTCAGAGCTATCCGGATAGGTGTTAAGCTTGCATCGACGTAACCCTTTACGACGAACTCTTTTACCACCTCCATAATCGAGAAAATTCCTTAGTCCACTAGTTACTAAGGATAACTTTGACCGATGTCTTGTGATCCATTCTTGGATCACTCTTGTACCCCTTGACTGACTCATGGCAAGGCACATTTCAGGTGCGGTACACAGCATAGCATACTGTAGGGCCTATGTCTTAAGCATAGGGGACGACCTTCGTCCTTTCTTTCTATTCTGCTGTGGTCGAGCTTTAAGTCTTAACTTCATACCTTACCACTCAGGCAAGAACTCCTTCTTTGACTGATCCATCTTGAACACCTTCAAGATCACGTCAAGGTATGTGCTCATTTGAAAGTACCATTAAGCGTTTTGATCTATTCTTATAGATCTTGATGCTCAATGTTCAAGTAGCTTAATCCAGGCTTTCCATTGAAAAACACTTTCCAAATAACCCTATATGCTTTCCAGAAATTCTACATCATTTCTGATCCATAATATGTCAACAACATATACTCATCAGAAATTCTATACTGCTCCCACTCACTTCTTTGGAAATACAAGTTTCTCATAAACTTTGTATAAACCCAAAACTTTGATCATCTTATCAAAGCATACATTCCAACTCCGAGATGCTTACTCCAGTCCTTAGAAGGATTGCTGGAGCTTTGCATACATATTAGCATCTTTTAGGATTGACAAAACTTTCCGGTTGTATCACATACAACCTTTCCTCAAAAATCGTCGAGGAAACAATGTTTTTGACATCCTATCTGCAGATTTCATAAATAATGCAGTAATCGCTAATATAATTCCAACAGACACTTAGAATCGCTACGAGTGAGAAAGTCTCATCGTAGTCAACTCCTTGAACTTGTCGGAAAACATCTTAACGACAAGTCGAGCTTTCTTAATGGTGACATTTACCATCATTGTCCGTCTTCCTTTTAAAATCCATCTGTACTCAACAGCCTTACGACCATCGAGCTGTTCTGCCAAAGTCTACACTTTGTTTTCATACATGGATCCTCTCTCGGATTTTATGGCCTCGAGACATTTATCGGAATCCGGGCCCACCATTGCTTCTCCATGGCTCGTAGGTTCATTGTTGTCTAGCAACATGACTTCCAAGACAGGATTACGTACCACTCTGAAGTAGTACGCATCCTTGTCATCCTACGATGTTTGGTAGTGACTTGATCTGAAGTTTCATGATCACTATCATAAGCTTCCACTTCAATTGGTGTAGGTGCCATAGGAACAACTTCCTGTGCCCTGCCACACACTAGTTGAAGAGACGGTTCAATAACCTCATCAAGTCTCCACCACCCTCCCACTCAATTCTTTCGAGAGAAACTTTTCCTCGAGAAAGGACCCGATTCTAGAAACAATCCCTTATTGCTTTCAGATCTGAGACAGGAGGTATACCCAACTGTTTTTGGGTGTCCTACGAAGATGCATTTATCCGCTTTGGGTTCGAGCTTATCAGCCTGAAACTTTTTCACATAAGCGTCGCAGCCCCAAACTTTTAAGAAATGACAGCTTAGGTTTCTCTAAACCATAGTTCATACGGTGTCATATCATCGGAATTACGTGGTGCCCTATTTAAAGTGAATGTGGTTGTCTCTAATGCCTAACCCATAAACTATTGTGGTAATTCGATAAAAGACATCATGGTATGCATCATATCCAATAGGGTGCAGTTATGATGTTCGGACACACCATCACACTATGGTGTTCCAGGCTGTATCAGTTGTGAAACAATTTCTAGAATGTTTTAATTCTGTGCCAAACTCGTAATTCAGATATTCATCTCTATGATCATATCATAGATCTTTTATCCTCTTGTTACGACGATCTTTCAACTTCACTCTGAAATTACTTGAACCTTTCAATAATTCAGACTCGTGATTTATCAAGTAAATGTACTCAACATCTACTCAAATCATCTGTGAACTAAGAACATAACGATATCCACTACACGCCTCAGCACTCATTGAACTGCACACATCAAAATGTATTACTTCCAACAAGTTGCTTTCTAGTTCCATTTTACTAAAAACGAGGCTTTCAATCATCTTGCACATGTGGTATGATTTGCATGTCTCAAGTGATTCAATATCAAGTGAGTCCAAATGGTCCATTTGCATGGAGTTTCTTCATGCATATACACCAATAGACATGGTTCGCATGCCTCAAAATTTTCAAAAACGAGTGAGTCCAAAGATCCATCAACATGGAGCCTCTTCATGCGTTTTATACCGATATGACTTAAGTGGCAGTGCCACAAGTAGGTGGTACTATCATTACTATCTTATATCTTTTGGCATGAACATGTGTATCACTATGATCGAGATTCAATGAACCATTCATTTTAGGTGCAAGACCATTGAAGATATTATTCAAATAAACAGAGTAACCGTTATTCTCCTTAAATGAATAACCGTATTGCGATAGACATAATCCAATCATGTCTATGCTCAACGCAAACACCAATCTCGATGGTAGAGGGAGCGTGCGATGCTTGATCATATCAACACTGGAAACACTTCCAACACATATCGTCAGCTCACCTTTAGCTAGTCTCCGTTTACTCCGTAGCTTTTATTTCGAGTTACTAACACTTAGCAACCGAACCGGTATCTAATACCCTGGTGCTACTAGGAGTACTAGTAAAGTACACATCAACACAATGTATATCCAATATACTTCCATCGACCTTGCCAGCCTTCTAATCTACCAAGTATCTAGGGTAATTCTGCTCCAGCGGCTGTTCCCCTTATTACAGAAGCACTTAGTCTCGGGTTTGGGTTCAACCTTGGGTTTCTTCACTAGAGCAGCAGCTGAATTGCCGTTTCATGAAGTATCCCTTCTTGCCCTTGCCCTTCTTAAAACTAGTGGTTTCACTAACCATCAACAATTGATGCTCCTTCTTGATTTCTACTTTCGTGGTGTCAAACATCGCGAGTATTTCAAGGATCATCATATATGTCCCTGATATATCATAGTTCATCATGAAGCTCTAGCAGCTTGGTGGTAATGACTTCGGAGAACCATCACTATTTCATCTGGAAGATCAACTCCCACTCGATTCAAGCGATTGTTGTACTCAGACAATCTGAGCACAAGAACAACAATTGAGCTTTTCTCCTTAGTTTGCAGGCTAAGAAAATCGTCGGAGGTCTTATACCTCTTGATGTGGGCACGAGCCTGAAATCCCAATTTCAGCCCTCGAAACATCTCATATGTTTCGCGACGTTCCAAAACGTCTTCGGTGCCTCAACTCTAAACCGTTTAACTGAACTATCACGTAGTTATCAAAATGTGTATGTCAGATGTTCGCAACATCCACATACAACGTTCGAGGTTCAGCACACTGAGCGGTGCATTAAGGACATAAGCCTTCTATGAAGCAATGAGGACAATCCTCAGTTTACGGACCTAGTCCGCATAATTGCTACTATCAACTTTCAACTAAATTTTCTCTAGGAACATATCCAAACAGTAGAACTGAAACGCGAGCTACGACATAATTTGCGAAGACCTTTTGACTATGTTCAGGATAATTAAGTTCATCTTATGAACTCCCACTCAGATAGACATCCCTCTAGTCATCTAAGTGATTACATGATCCGAGTCAACTAGTCCGTGTCCGATCATCACGTGAGACGGACTAGTCAACATCGGTGAACATCTTCATGCTGATCGTATCTACCATACGACTCATGCTCGACCTTTCGGTCTTCTGTGTTCCGAGGCCATGTCTGTACACATGCTAGGATCGTCAAGTCAACCTAAGTGTTTCGCGTGTGTAAATCTGTCTTACACCCGTTGTATGTGAACGTTAGAATCTATCACACCCGATCATCACGTGGTGCTTCGAAACAACGAACTGTCGCAACGGTGCACAGTTAGGGGGAACACTTTCTTGAAATTTTAATGAGGGATCATCTTATTTACTATCGTCGTTCTAAGCAAATAAGATGTATAAACATGATAAACATCACATGCAATCAAATAATAGTGACATGATATGGCCAATATCATATAGCTCCTTTGATCTCCATCTTGGGGCTCCATGATCATCTTGTCACCGGCATGACACCATGATCTCCATCATCGTGTCTTCTTGAAGTTGTCTCGTCAACTATTACTTCTACTACTACAGCTAACGGTTAGCAATAAAGTAAAGTAATTACATGACGTTTATGTTGACACGCAGGTCATAAATAAATTAAGACAACTCCTATGGCTCCTGCCGGTTGTCATACTCATCGACATGCAAGTCGTGATTCCTATTACAAGAACATGATCAATCTCATACATCACATATATCATTCATCACATCCTTTGGCCATATCACATCACATAGCATACCCTACAAAAACAAGTTAGGCGTCCTCTAATTGTTGTTTGCATGTTTTACGTGGCTGCTATGGGTTTCTAGCAAGAACGTTTCTTACCTACGCAAAAACCACAACGTGATATGCCAATTGCTATTTACCCTTCATAAGGACCCTTTTCATCGAATCCGATCCGACTAAAGTGGGAGAGACAGACACCCGCTAGCCACCTTATGCAACTAGTGCATGTCAGTCGGTGGAACCAGTCTCACGTAAGAGTACGTGTAAGGTCGGTCCGGGCCACTTCATCCCACGATGCCGCCAAATCAAGATAAGACTAGTAACGGCAAGCATATTGAACAAAATCAACGCCCACAACTACTTTGTGTTCGACTCGTGCATAGAAACTATGCATAAACCTGGCTCTGATACCACTGTTGGGGAACGTAGCATAAATTCAAAATTTTCCGACGTGTCACCAAGATCTATCTATGGAGTCATCTAGCGACGAGGGAGGAGTGGATCTACATACCCTTGTAGATCGCGCGCGGAAGCGTTCAAGAGAACGGGGTTGATGGAGTCGTACTCGTCGTGATCCAAATCACCGATGATCCTAGCACCGAACGGACGGCACCTCCGCGTTCAACACACGTACGGAGCAGCGACGTCTCCTCCTTCTTGATCCAGCAAGGGGGGAGAAGAGGTTGATGGAGATCCAGCAGCACGACGGCGTGGTGGTGGAAGTAGCGGGATTCCAACAGGGCTTCGCCAAGCGCTGCGGGAGGAGGGAGATGTGTCATGGGAGGGAGAGGGAGGCGCCAGGGCTTAGGTATGGTTGCCCTCCCTTCCCCCACTATATATAGGGCCAAGGGATAGAGGGAGGGCGCAGCCTTGCCCCTTCCTCCAAGGAAGGGTGCGGCTAAGGGGAGGAGTCCATCCTCCCCAAGGCACCTCGGAGGTGCCTTCCCCCTTTAGGACTCTCCCCTCCTCTTGTCCCTTTAGCGCATGGGCCTCTAGGGGCTGGTTCCCTTGTCCCATATAGGCCAAGGCGCACCCCCTACAGCCCATGTGGCCCCCGGGGCAGGTGGCCCCACCCGGTGGACCCCCGGGACCCTTCCGGTGGTCCCGGTACAATACCGGTGACCCCGAAACTTGTCCCGATGGCCGAAATAGCACTTCCTATATATATAATTCTTTACCTCCGAACCATTCCGGAACTCCTCGTGACGTCCGGGATCTCATCCGGGACTCCGAACAACTTTCGGGTTACCGCATACTAATATCTCTATAACCCTAGCGTCACCGAACCTTAAGTGTGTAGACCCTACGGGTTCGGGAGACATGCAGACATGACCGAGATGACTCTCCGGTCAATAACCAACAGCGGGATTTGGATACCCATGTTGGCTCCCACATGTTCCACGATGATCTCATCGGATGAACCACGATGTCAAGGACTTAATCAATCCCGTATACAATTCCCTTTGTCTAGCGGTATGATACTTGCCCGAGATTCGATCGTCGGTATCCTGATACCTTGTTCAATCTCGTTACCGGCAAGTCTCTTTACTCATTTCGTAACACATCATCCCGTGATCAACTCCTTGATCACATTGTGCACATTATGATGATGTCCTACCGAGTGGGCCCAGAGACACCTCTCCGTCACACGGAGTGACAAATCCCAGTCTCGATTCGTGCCAACCCAACAGGCACTTTCGGAGATACCCGTAGTGTACCTTTATAGCCACCCAGTTACGTTGTGACGTTTGGCACACCCAAAGCACTCCTACGGTATCCGGGAGTTGCACAATCTCATGGTCTAAGGAAATGATACTTGACATTAGAAAAGCTTTAGCATACGAACTACACGATCTGGTGCTATGCTTAGGATTGGGTCTTGTCCATCACATCATTCTCCTAATGATGTGATCTCGTTATCAACGACATCCAATGTCCATGGTCAGGAAACCGTAACCATCTATTGATTAACGAGCTAGTCAACTAGAGGCTTACTAGGGACATGGTGTTGTCTATGTATCCACACATGTATCTGAGTTTCCTATCAATACAATTCTAGCATGGATAATAAACGATTATCATGAACAAGGAAATATAATAATAATCAATTTATTATTGCCTCTAGGGCATATTTCCAACAGAAACTGTTTGGTAGCAGAGATTACGAAGCTTCCTATGAGTGTAGTAATAGGAAGTATTCTTTTTCTTGATGATTCGTTTCCATGCATGATGATAGTAAATTAGGCCAAAATTCACCATTATTTATCAACGTCATCAATCGTATCCATTCCTACCAGTTTTAAGGGAATCTGCTTGCTATGTCTTTTTAAGGGGATCCGCTCGCTAAGTCGTCGTCGCACGTTATTTTCACAAGCAATTCCCCTAAAAAAAGGCGTGGGTATTGGTAGTTGAACGCCCGCTAGGTTTTCCGCCTGTCCCATCCTCGCGCTGTGCCGCCGCCGCCCGCCGAATTTCCAGCCGCCCGAGCCCGTTAACTTCGCCAGCCATCGGGTCGACTGCCCCCGCCCCAAACCCCCATCCCCGAGCACTAGCTATCGCCGCGTTGCCGACCCAAGCTCCACGCCATCGGGAACGAATCAAGCGCCGTCCCGACACCGCCGTCGCCGGCCCAGCACCTCCAGCCTTGCATGGACACCTTCAATGTGCAGTCTCCCTTGCTGCCTCACCTTCTGCCAGCGCATGCAGCGGCGGGGTTGGACGCGTGCGTGCTTGCTAGCTTGCTCTCCGTGCGTACGTACTTGCTCTGCGTGCGTCGCACTAGCCAATGCGCATGATGCGTGTGTGCCTGCTTTTCTGTATGCATATGCCAGCGTGATGCGTGTGTGCGTTGTTGTGTGTGTATGATATAGATGGCCCGAATGTGTGCATGCTGTGCTCTGCTCTCTGCTGATCTATGTGTTGGTGCTCCTGCTATATGTTCATGCCATACAAATGAAATTTCTGTTAATCTTCTGACATGTTGAGTTGGTTCTCTCTGTCTTCTGAGGGGGTGAATGCAAAGTAGTCTATTAAGCCAGGCACTATTGCTGAGCTAAATTGACAAAAAATATTGGTAGCCATAGTTGTAGTTTAAGTAGTAGCGAGTTGTCTGATATGTATAAAGAGCCCATTGCAACTGAGCCCGTTGCTAAATTGACAAAAAAAGGTCGCCAGTGTCACTTGATATGTATGAGAATATTAAATGTATTATTAACATGATTAATATTGAACTCTTAAAATTAATGTGGCCCCGTTGCAACGCACGGGCGTTCTTCTAGTTGAGCCTAAGGAGCAAGTAGCAAGCGTGATATCATTGTGTAAATCTAATAATCGGATCTTTCTGGCATTACATTCTTATGGCTCGCACAATGGCAGATTCATTGATTTATATTGCAGTACAATCGATAATAAGTCGATGTGGCACAATAATTAATAAAGAGGGCTCATAGCAGTATCATGCTCTATTACAGTATTATGGCACATGGGACTAGAAAAACTAATAAAAACAGACCCTGTAAATAACTTTGCATTAAGATTTTATAAATAAATAAATATGATAATACAAGGATGCTTTCTGGTAATGTTATGCGTTATGCTGTTAGTATCGTGAACTAGTATCATATAATTTACACTACTCTATGATTGTGTATGTTGTGACGCCTTATCAAGTACCATAACTATATGGCACCAAAATATGAGTTGCAACAAGACATATTTATGTAATGATATCTAATTAACAATGGGACAATTGTTTTGTAATAAAGTTCTGATGTAGGGTTAAAAAAATACGTAAACATCACTTAGAATGGTATATCTTGATTCCATTGGCATTTTGTGTGGAAGAGCCATAAGAGAAGCCGTTGACCATTTTTTGCCAGCTGAATAGATGGTCGCGCGAAATTTTAGTCATGCATTGTGAACAGTTTATTATTTTTGTAGCATCAAAAGAAACCGAGTTGAACGATAAGGTTTGAAAATTAGGTAATTCTTCTTCCTTAGTTGCTCGAATGCATGTGTATATAGCTTGTCAAGAATAATGAACTCAACTAGAATTATAGATTTACCAAAAATTACTTCAGAAGTATAAGAACTATAGATGGAGAAAGAGGTATTAGGTAGTTCAATGGATGTGAATATTCTTCGAATTTAAAGGAATCAATACTATCTTCAATTTCATTTTCAAGATTATAGGAAATTAACCCAGTTTTATTTCTAAGTTAGGTGTTTGAAAACATCTACCATGGACATCTACCGTTATGGGCAATGGGCAGCACCATGTTTTTCCTCTAGGCAAGAAAAAGACCAGACTCAACTCCTAGCAGACAACCGTCAGATATTCCCATTGAAGTCGACATGCATGAGTTTGATGGAAGCCTTGATGATTTTGTACAATGTATTATATGCATATTTTGTACCATCCAAATTGGGAACAAGTCAAACGATAACGTTTAAAAAATTAGGTGGTTGGCATGCACACGAATTTAACTTGTCAAGAATAATGAAGCCAACTAGAATTATAGATTTACCAAAAAAATATTCTGCACATATAAGATTATAGATCAAGGAAGAGGTATTACGTACTCCCTTCGTCCCATAATATAAGAACGTTTTTTACACTAGTGTAGTGTATAAGACGTTCTTATATTATGGGACGGAGGGAGTAGTTCACTGGCAATGATTATTCTTCGAACTAAAAGGGAGGAATAGTATCTTCAATTTCATTTTAAGGATTATTGAAAATTTCCATAATTTGTTTCTTACTTAGTTGTTCGAAACCACCTGCCTTGGATATTTATCATTGTGGGCAATGGACAAAACAATGATTTTTACTCTATGTCAGGAAAACGACCAGGCTCAGCTCCAAGCACACAACCAGCAAACATGCCCAGCACAGTCCGCATGCATGGCTAGATGGCAGCCATATTGATTTCACACAATGTATTATATGCATCTTTTGTGGACCTTCTTTGTGGGGCCTTGTGTTTGATTTCTCGACATACTTGATTGAGTTTCGTCGGCAAGCCCATCAAGAGGATGATTGATCCAACTAACGGCCGGTCCACTTGACCATCGAGCCTGGGATGCGAGTAACAAGCGTAATATATATGATCATCTTGTAAATCTAATGCGTCCTTGGTGGCGTCACATTCTTATGCCTCTGCACAGTGGGAGATTCATTGATCTATATTGCAATACAATCGATAATAAGGAGACATGGCACAACAGTTAATAAAGAAAGCTCATGTCAATATCATGCTCTATTATTTTATCATGGCACATAGATCCAACAAAACTAATAAGAACAGAACTAGTAAATAGATTTGCATTGAGATTTTAGCAATAAATAAATATGATGATACTAGGATACTAGTTTAAAATGTTATGCATTATGGTGTTACTATTTGTAAACTAGTATCCTATAAATTAAACTACCGTGTGATTTTTTATGCTTTCACTCCTTATAAAGTACTTTACCTAATTAATAGTGGGACCAATGTCTTGTAATCAAATTTCAACCTAGGCTTATACAAAATATGTAAACATCGCGTAGAATGTCCTATTTTGATTCCGTTGGCGTTCTATGCGGAAGAGCCATAAGAAAGGTAGTCAACCACTTTTTTGTCGGCTTAACAACTGTTCACCCGAAATAGAACATGGTCATTCCTTTTGTACCATCCAAATTATAACCGAGTTGAACAATAAGGTTTAAAATATTAGGTAAAATCTTCTTCCTTAGTGGTTCGCATGCACGTGTATGTAGCTTGTCAAGAAAAATGTAGCTAACTACAATTACAGGTTTACCAAAAATTACTTCACCACATATAAAAATTGTAGATCGGGAAAGCGATATTAGGCAGTTCAATGGTCGTGAATATTTTTCAAATTTAAAGGAGAAATATTATCCTCAATTTCATTTAAGGATTATAGGAAATTTCCACATTTTATTTCTAACTTAGCTATTTGAAACCACGTGCCTTAGATATTTACCATTATGGGCAATGGATAACACATTGATTTTTAATCTAGGCCAGGAAAAAGACCATGGTGAGCTCCTCGCACACAACCCAATAGAGTCCACATGATGGCTCGATGGCATCCCTGGTGATTCCGTAAAATGTATTATATCCATATTTTGTGGACCTCCATCATGGGGCCATAGGAGACAAGTTAGAACTTTGATGCACTTTGTTCAATCTTATTTTAGCTTGCGAAGTTTTTTTGATCCTCTAGAATACATTGCAATGATTTCTACGAAAAGCAAAAATATAATAAAGAAGTTCTCTGAAACTTGATGGGTGTCACTCTTTAGAACTGTCTTAAATAAATGGTAATGAATTGGCCCGAACCCATAGTGTTGGAAATAAGTCTTGATAGTTGGTTATGGATGAAGTTGTCAATTGGAATTGATGTTTCGAAGATTCAAGATTATATGCCAAAAGTTTGCCTTGTGAATCAAAGTATGATATTAGTTTATGCATGTCTACACCATTGTCGCGTTCCATCAGGTGCCAACAATTCCGCTGGCCAACGAACGATCCTAATGGAGGAAACTCCTGGATTTCAGCTATGAGTTGATTAGACATCTGTAATGGAAATGTTATGACGGGCAATTGTTTTGGCTATCTTATGGGCTCGCGTTGCAAGCAAAATCTAGAACACTCCTCTGACTAATACGAGAGATCATGATATCGAAAAGGTAAACCGTGGTAAAGTTTACGAGTGTCCTTAGGCGCCTACACAATCCGATGAACACACAACTAGAAAAACAGCTATTGGTGGGTTGGATACCCGTGGCGCACAAAGATATGCATGCGCCACGGCTATGTCTTGGCCGAGCTAGCTAGGGGTGCTACCCGTGGCGCATCAATATGGGGTGTGCCACGGGTAATTGGGGTCCCTCGGCTATAAAATAAGCGGCATTGCTATTCTATCTGTGACACATCAGTACGTGGTGCGCCACGGTAACTTTGTCATTTTTCCAATTCGGTTCATTCACCTCTCTCTGTCATTCTATTCTGTCCACACGCAAGCAGCCTCCACCCCACCCTTCCCCAACCTCCCTTCTATCCTCACCCGCAAAGCCTCCTCTCACCTGGATCGTCTCCATCCCACCTCTCTCTGGCTTCATCGCATCCTCACCGGATTTCGCCCGAGCGCCACAGCCGGCAAGGTCGTCTCCTCGCCCTTACTGTCGTCTTCTCTGGAGCCCGCAACTGTTACCGGCGCCGCCCTATGCCGGTCCTCCTCGTCGCCCTAGCCAGGCCGGCTCCTTTTGTTTCTAACCGCCTGCTGCTCCTCCTGCATCGTCATGGCTTAATCATGGCTTAATCTCCGCTGGTCCTCCTTCATCGTTAACTCTGGCAGCACGGCTAGCTCTTGCCGACCGTCGCTGGCCTCTATCCTCTCGAGCTCCTCTGGTTGTCGTCATTGTAGCGAGGACAAGGCCGATGCCTGCTCGTGCTCCTGCCGCTTTGCCACCCCACCTGCCACATGTTCAAGGATGTGTTCGCAAGGGGGCTTGTCTTTCGGACGCAGATTTTTAGAGCACCTGCACCCAGGCCCTTCTATCCTGGCTCTCCAATATCGATTTAAGATCCGTGCGACACAACTAACTTTCTACAAGTAATTTTCACATTTTTGTTTCTCTCATATAGAACATGTCTTGAAGTTCAAATCTTTGCAGCGCGTCAAAGCTTTCTAACTAGAATCTAGGATAAATCTTTCAGAATTATTTGTCCGACATTAATACTACTAATAAGATTTTTTAAATGAAAAACAACTTATTTTGTATATTTATGTTGGACCAAAAAATCGAACTCTTTTATCCTAGATTCTAGTTAGAAAGCTTTGTTGTTCTGCAAAGGTCTGAACCTCAACACATGTTCTATATGAGAGAGAAAAAAGAAAAATTTATTTGCACGAATCACGATGCGTGGAATGAATGGCTAGATAAGAAAGGCCTAGGTGCAGGTGCTCTAAAACATGTTTTTGCTTGTCTTCCGGTAGGGGTCGGTGCTCTAAAAATGTACTTTACCAGCGAGGACTTGCGGGGTAGCGCGACCAGGAGAGCTCGCGTCGGAAGACTGGAGAAGGCCGCACGCGCAGACACGACCTGGAGCTGGGGCGGCGGAGGCGCGAGCGGACAGCGCCGCGGGGAACCCCGTGCTTGGAGGACCCCTGTGGGCAGTACGGGCCATCCACGCGAGCTAGCTAGCTCTGATTGATGGTGGGTGCCGGCTCATGAGTCATGAATGGCGCCCCATGCTAGCTAGCTCCGCACACCGCATGTGGATCTGACCGGTGGCTGATATTAATATCATTTTACTGGTCCCAAAGCCCAAAAAGCAAAAACCTAAAACAAGTAATAATTAGCATTATGAAATGGCCCTGCTCATCGACATGCACAAAGAAAAACGCTGCTTACTACTCATTTTAGCTCCATATATATAGTTCATATTGAAATTCCTAGAAAACTTTTATTTAAAAACAGAGGGAGTACACGTGCATGAGCTCAGAGCCGCATACGACATGCTTGCATGCCCAGTGATGAGCTTTGCTACTCCTAGGCGCGGATTTTATGGAAGCTGAGTTACAGACTGAGGTGGGATTAAAGGATTGGGAAATGAAGAGAGACGGCCCCACCATGCAAATCAAGGGTGAGAAGAGATTGGTTAGGAAGAGGTCGTCCGGAGGCAGCAGCCCGTGACCGGCCTGCAACATGCATGCAATGGCGGAGGACCTGATAGGGCAAGGCCTGGCGGCCGCCCTATCTTGATTTGGCCGGAGCAGGCTGGACGCAGGGCGGCGCATCGACGCGCGTTGTCGGTGGCTAGTCACCAAATCCAGCCCTACCTCAACTGTTGTCCGTCCTCCGCCACTGCATGCATGTATGCGTGAAAAACGTCATGTCATCTCATCCATCTCTCACGTCTTTCTCCATCTCACTCTACAACAAGCCAACCTGTCACAATCGAACAGAAACGACGGTGGCGTTCACATAGAGATGGAGGGACCAATTGCCAGCATGCAGGTGGAACCATCGGATGGAAAAGCGACATTGTTTGAAATCAGCACACAAAGATAGGATGGCCCTCCAATCACGATCCAACATTGTCTGATACGTTTTGATCTGTCACAAAACGCGAACTATTCGGAATTTAGCTTTCTCTCTTTATATATATATATTTATTTATTTATTTATTTTTTATTAACTAATAAGTACTCTTCATCAAATAGACTGATGAGACAACGTGCGCCATCAATGATGATGATGTAAGAGAGGTGATTTTGTGAGCACCGTGTCAGCAGGACATCTGCATGTGCATCGTAGGGACATGTGCTCGTTATGTTTAGCTATTACAGCGAAACGTCACGGCATGCCACTGTGATTTCTCGTCCAACAGGTCACACATGCTCGATACACTCTTTTAGCTACGTTTTACGTAATTTACTACTTTTTTCTCAAGAAAAAAGGATTGGTTATTGTGCACTGCTGCCAACGTTGGACCATTGATGGATACACGACGGTGACAACTTTACCGTGATGTAATCCTTACCTAAGGCTGGTCGTAATGTAAGTATCATAAACGGTATCATGCATGCCACCTAGACTTTTTTGATAATGTGTCACGCAATTAAATGAAAAAAAAGAGGATGTGGTATCTTATAGGGCTGGACACGAGCCGAGCCGAACCGAGTTTGCTCCGAGCCTGCCTTTGGATCGCCATGAGCGAGCCAAGCTCGGCTCGGCTCGCTGGATGGACGAGCCTGCTTTTGGAGGCTCGGCTCGTCTTGGTTGTGGCTCGGTCCCGCTCGAGTGGCTCGTGTGTGCCCTGCTGTATCCATGCACGCCGATGCAATGTGCGTGCTTGCCTGTGTCAATTAGGGCATCTCCAGCCGTTCGGCCCCCCAGGACGCCTAAATAGAGCGGCCTGGGGCGTGCCGGCGCTAGTTCGGCCCCTGGAGGCGACCTAGCGCCCAATCACGCCCCCACGCGCCGGCCCCAGGATGCAGGAATTTTGAACTTGGTCGTTCCCGCTCACAAAAGACGCCGCAAATCCGGTGATCGGACGTAGTCTGGCGTTACAAAAAACAGAGTTCGCGTGCGCAATGATCCATCACTCGCCGGGGTCGGCTCCAGGCGTTGGCGCCGCTCTCCGGGCGAGCCGCGACCTCCTCGACGATTCCATGCCATTTGTTGCACGCCAACTGGACACGGCCCCAATGGTTCGCCATCGCCTTGGAGCCGCGCTGCATGTAGACGCCTTTGAAGTAGAGGTCGACGAGCTTCCGTTCGTCGAACTCGGCCTTGATGCGGTCCCAGTACGTCTCCAAGCTCTGGTTCGCGCCGGTGGTCGGGTCGAGGCAGACGACTTTCCATGCTTCGGCGAGGCATTCCTCCTCCTTGGACGTCCACTTGATGCGCGGTTCGCCTGACCTGGCCGCCCGCTTCTTCTTCTTCTGGCGCCCCTTCGCCGGAACAGGAGCCGGCTCATCCTCCTCCTCCTCCTCCTCCTCCTCGGGTTCCTGCGCGTCCTCGCCGTAGACGTAGCCGAGCTCGGCCTCCATGTCGTCGTTGAGATCCACTACCTCGTCCTGGGTGGCGAACCCGGGAAAAGCGGCGGCCGCGGTCGATCCTGTCGCGATGATGTCGTCCATGTCGGCTCCCGTGTCGTCGGCGTCGCCGAGGTGCGAGAAGGGCAGAGATCCACGGTAGAGATGGGGCGTCGGCGTGGACGCGTAGGAGGCGGGCGGCGAGTAGTTGTATGGAGGGTACTGCACGCCGACGAAGGCGGGCGAGGGCGTGCGCGTAGCGGGGTGACCATGAGGGAAGGTCACGTTCGGGTTGAACCCACCGTGCGCGTCGCCGTCGGCGTAGCCGAGCGACGATGAACCCCATGGAGATCCGGCGCCTTGCTGTCCCCAGGGCGCGTACTGGGCGTGGTTGACGACGGGTGGATTCATCCCCGCCTGGTCAACCGAGGAAGACGCCGCCAAGCGCGCCGCGTTGTCGTGGGCCTTCTTGGCGATGGCCCTGTTCCGCCTGTCGGCGGTGACTGCTTCGCGGCGCTGAACTTCCACCCTCCACTCGCCGTTCGACATGCCCGGCGGCTTCGATGGCGGCGCCCTCGGCTTCCTCTGCTTCGGCTGGACCACGGCGCCAGTCGCGTTTGCCGCCGCGCGCGGCATGGTGTACTTCTTCGGCGGCATGGCGGCGACTGGAAGGCGAGCGGGAGGGGGTTTGGCGGGAGAAAGGAGGAGAATGGCGGGAGGAAGGCGAGCGAGCGGGAGAGATGCGAGGGAAAAGCGTCAACAAACGGCGGGAAAAGGCCCTCGGGTCGCCTCCAGGGCGGGCCCACGCGCCTTTTTCGCTTGCGCCGGCTCCCCAAGCGCCTCCCAGGGCGCCGGGTTCGGCCTGGGTCCGCCGGCACCAGTTTTGACCCGAGCCGGCGAAAAACGGCCTTCTGGGGGCGCGACTGGGGCCTTTTTTTGGCTCCGGCGCGGCAAAATCGCCTGGGGAGGCCCTGTTGGGGGCGCGGCTGGAGATGCCCTTAGTGCCAGTGCATGCGTGTTGTCCGCGTGCTAGCCGCCGGTGTGTTGTGTGCAGTTTGAATGCGTGCACGCCGCCGGCGCTGGCGGCGCTGATGCAGTGTGCTCGTGCTCGGGGCGGCAGACACTTGGGGCGGCGACACGGTTGGCGAGGAACCGCGGGAGCGACGAACGGCGTCGTCCGTCACGGCGCGTCCGCCGGCGTTGTCAAGAGGGAGTCTTCCAGCGTTGTGCACGGCGAGGAGGACGACCGTCAGGTCGTGACCAGAGAGGTGGCGCGGCGGCGGAGAAACAAATCCTATAGCGGACGAGGAGGCCGGCGTCGTGTGTACGCACTCGCTAGGATTTTTTTGAGTCACTTGTGTAGTCGGAGTGCTTCAGTGGGCTTGGGCTGCTCGTGTCATTACACTGGGCTGCAAATCTCCACAAAACTAAACTCACTGGGCTTTGAAACGAGCCACCGAGCTGGACCGAGCGGAAACAGGCTCGGCTCGGTCGCTGAACGGGCCGAAATTTGCAGCTCGGCTCGGGCTTTTCTATGTCGGGCTGAGCTGAGTCGGGCCGAGCTGGAGTGAGTTTCGGGCCGAGCCAAAAAGCTCGCTCGTGCGTCCAGCCCTAGTATCATATCATGATACCGTATCATATTAAATGATGTACTACTTTATGTTATGTATGACAATTAATAAGGCAAGTTAAGATACTAATTCATGATACTATGCATTACAAAAGTAGTATCATATGCTAGTATCATATGCATGATACTAGTATATGGTACTCATCATTACGAGCAGCCTAACGCTACAACCAGATCTAGGTAGAACGTCTACAGCAGATGAGCTGGCTAGCATGTGTGTGGAGTTTTTGTCGTGGCTAGCTAGGTAGCTAGGTGGAGACCGTCCTGGCCCGCGCGTCGCTCCGCTCGGGGCGACATGGGTGGCGACGAAAACCCTAGCCGCCGGCCCCCTTCCCCCCCTCCTCCCCCTCGCCACCGCCCGAGGAGGCCCCCGGCGAAGCCCGCGTGGTCGCCCAGGACGGCGACGGCGAGGATCTGGCTGCTTCGCTCTTCGCGGAGGGCTTCGGGTGCCGAGGTAGCGGCCTCGGTTGGCGCGGCGGCGTCGTTTTCGGCGGCGAGCGGCGTCGCGGGTGTTGTCCCCCATTTCCTTCACCGTGAGGGCGGCGAGTGACGGCGGGTGCTGGCGCAGGTTGCAACGGGAGCGCGGCCTCCCAATTCGCGTCTGGATCTGAAGGCGGCTTCCACTTCCCCTCAGAGCGCTCCTCCTCATCGGGTCTAGTCGCCGCCGGCCTCTGGACGCCGGGTTCATGGTTGGTGGGGGTGCCTGGAGCAGCAAAACTGGACCAGGAGAAATCCCTGTCTGGTTCTCCGGTCACGGCGTTGACGACACGGACAGGTGTCGTTCTCCTCCTTGGAGGCTTCGTCGAGGTTCGTTTCCTCTCCCTCCTGCTCCATGACCAGGGTGAAAACCCTTGTCTTTTCAAGACTGGACGGCAATGGCAAAACGTGCGTCGCCACCTTCTTGAAGGTGTCGTCTTGGGCATGGTAGGAGTATGCAGAGTGTTGTGAGGTGGGTGTCGGGCTGGCTGCGTCAGCAACGAGGGAGATGAAGCTTGGTGCTCTGTTCATGTAGCAGTGTTGCTCTTCTTTGGATTGCCCGCCGGATCCTTGCTTGCTTCCTCGCCGGTTTGGCGCCATTCTTGGGCAGGGAGGGGATAGGGCTCCACTCTTTTGCTAGCAGCAACTTGATACGGTGGCTTGGGCACAGAGCCTGTCCATACGGGCTTGATCTGCATCCTGTCAGGATGCTTCATCCTGCTTGTTGTTCGTTTGTTCAGTGTCAGTGCCTTTGAGCAGTTTTTCCCTTGGTGGTTGTAGCGGTGACCTGCGGTGTGGCAATTCGGCAGGTTATCCTCGTGCAGTGCTGCGTCGGGTTGAGAATCTCCCATGGTGCCCGGTGTCGTGTCCAATCCTGGCTCTAGGGTGAGCTTCTCCATCTTGCAGCAGTCCGGCGCCTTTCGAGCCAAGGCGAGGGGAAGGGGTCCCCTTTGGGTTTGGAGAGGAGAGAATCGAACAAGGTGTCACCTTTCAGGGTAGATGAGGGCGTGACCATCGCTGGACTTTGTCTCCATTTGAAGAACCCCTCCGTTGTGCTCTGCTTGATCTACTTCACTTGGTGGACTCCATCAACTTCTAGCTAGTGCTTAGTTTGCTTATCCCTCAAGGGCTTGTAGTCTTTGGTGCTTGTAAGCTGCGTCAGCAACACTTTGTATCTGCTATTGTTTTTTCTGTTCTTGTTAGAGGCTTTTAGTAGTTGTCTCATGGTTGTAATGATCGCCTTGTGTAATCCCTGGTCGGTTGATGGCTTTGTTAATTCAAAGTCGGGCTCCCCTGGATCCTTCGTTCCAGAAAAAAGCATGTGCATGTTTTTTTTCGTGTCCCATTTAAGAGAGGACCTTTAATCTCTGCAAGCGAGGGGTCAATAGCTCCTGTGCGACGTTGTTGGAATGAATGGCTGTGATGCGACGTTTTAGAAGCAAACAATAGCTCCAATGTGACATGGCTCTGTTTAACCATGAAATGAAAAACATGAGGGGTTAGCGATTCGAGTTATGACATGCGGGACCTAGCAGTTACTCGCATGTGGGTGGGACCCACAACTTATCTACGCAAGCATGCCCGTGCTCATCAGCGTCCCCCGACCCGAGCCAGCCACGAGCCTGAGCCAGCCCACCCCACCCCACCCCCCGCCTCCATTGCTTGCCCTGCCCCTTTCCTTTCCCACCTTCTTCCTCTGCTCCGGCAACGAAGCGCGCCGCCGGCGAGTGATGTCTAGATCGACTTCGGCCTCCTGCCAGTCATGGACGCAGTACGGTCAACTGCCGTTGACAAGATGCCCCGATTGCCCGCGCATGTAGCCTCTGAAGCGTTTGACTTGTGTGAGGGAAGAAAATGGCAATCGTGGGCGCGACTTTGTGAAATGCTTGAGCAAGCCACAGCCGGGGCAGGTTAGATCTGTGTTCTTGACCAATCTTATGGTCTAATTTCTCCCGATTTCTTCCTTTTTTCCTCGAATTAGGGCAGTGGATCTAGGTGGTGGATCTAGGATTCATGCGCCGCCGGCCCCCTGTTTTTCAGGTTCTGAAGAAATGTGGGCATTTTGAGTGGCTCGATGACTATGTTGAAAGGATGAAATTGGAGGGATCAACCGGAACCCAAGAGCTCAATTTTGGGGGGCGGCTTGCCGTGGAACAAGCCCCCAATTTGGCGGAGAGAGCCGATCCGATGATGCACAGTGCAGAACTGAAGTGTGAATTGAAGAAAATTGGCAAGCAACTAAAGCATCTGATCGATTTGAAGCAGCAATCAAATATGATGGCTGGAGCATTTTATGGTTGTGTCATTGCCATGGGTTTATTTTACTTGATGTTCATCAATCGCTAGAATTTGTTAGAGTTTGAGTTAGTGTGTCAACTAGTTTAAGGGGTGCCCAATAGTTTGAGTTAGCCAAGGATCATTTGTTAGATGAATTTGAATTAGTGTGAAGCAAAACTTGCTTGAATTATTGTAATGATATTCTCAAGGGCCCTATTTAGTGTTCATGCTCTGTTTCCTCTGTTTTTGTTCTTCAGTTAACAGAGTACACACCCAAATTCAGTTTCTAGTAAAAAACAAAACTGGGCTACCGAATAGATGTTGGGTCGTGAGAAAATGGGCCCTGGGAAAATAACCATGCCCAAGACCAGCCCACACGCGTAGGGGCACCAGCCCACCTCTAACTTCAGCAAATAAAACGGGGCCCAATAAAATGTTACTTGTTTTTATTTTGGCCTTTTTCTTGCACTAAATTTTGTGATGGATCATTTTTTGATGCACTAAAACTAAATGTTAATTGTTCTTATGCATGTCTACGGTTCCATGAACTAAATGAGTTGCATGCTTGCATGAAGTGCCCGAAGTAAATTAGTTTGCATTTCCTAGTTGCACCCATGTCCATAGTGGGTTTGCATGGGCTCCTAGTTGCATGTCCATGGTTTGGCCAATATTTTGAAGATGGTGTGTGTGGTGATAGGGGTGTAGAAACCCGGGCTCGTAGCAACCCATAGCAATACATGAATAATAAGCAAAAACAACCCGTAGTAATCCACAAATAATAGCACGAAACACACAATATATATAGTAGCATAATGATTATATAGAAGCATAAAGATTGCAACCCATAGTTCCAAGATAGCCTTACAACTCGATGATAGATTTACAACTTATAAAGTACTAATAAAACTTAATAATAGTACCATAACGATTACAACTTAAAAAACTAATACGATAGATCTATAGCAAGCTAGATAGATAGGGGGCACCAAACACGGGTTCTTTGGGTTCTTCTTCTCCTTGCTAGAGGCGAAGGTGTCCCGATGTTTCGATGAGATGGTGGCTATCGTTTTCTGTGGGAGTCGACCTTGACGATCCGACTACGAACGTGCGAGACGTCGCGCCTTAGCAATCGCTAAACCAACTTCCGAGGGTTATTGACCACGCTGGAGCACGATCAACCTGACCACGAGGGTCTGTTTCCTGCGAGCAAACGAAGAACAAGCAAGAAACTGACATTGCAATCTGGATATTGCGAATATAAGATGAAAGCTTTATTGATCAAGGTGGGGTTCTGTGACGTCTTGGTCTGGTCATTGGACACAAACGAAGTACGCGAAGTTGCAGCTATGGCGAACTTTTAATCTAAACAAAACCCAAAGTCTAAACGATGCCCTAAGGGCTGTATATATGGAGGAGAGAGGAGGAATTTCGTGGCCCTTGGTGGAGGGGTCCGAAACCAACCGTAACTCTTGTTTCCCTTAAGTACTTTCAAAATACATGGGCCTGGCCAAATAATAAGGTGACGCATCACCTAGAAAAGCCTCTGGACGAAATTTATGAAGTGGCATCTTGTATATTTCGTCCCATGCTTCATGCACTCATTATGGTGGCTTCAGAGTCCTGGAATCATCACTTGTAACTCCGTGCTTGTTCCCCTTGCGCATGCCATCATCTCCATGCTTGAACTTGCTCCAAGGTTCATCTTTCTTGTCCAAGCTAGGCCCTTCATTTGTAAGCAAAACAAATGTATCCAATTTAGGCAGCATCATATTCTCATGAACATTAGAATCGTTACCAAGAAACGAAAGTACCTGATAATTCAATTGGCGTGCGCGAGCTCTAGTAATTGGTCCAGTATGTATAGCAGCAGGGGCTATGGGTGTAACAATGGTATTGATGTCCTCATCATCCTCCCCTTCTTGAAATGAAGTCGTCCTTGACGAAAGTTCATCGTCCTCACCTAAATCAAGCTTCAAATCTGCAATGTTAAAAGTGGGACTAACACCGAAATCTACAGGCAGCTCAAGTTTATATGCATTATCATTTATTTTCTCTAACACCTTAAAAGGACCATCAGCACGTGGCATTAGCTTTGACTTGCGCAAATTAGGAAATCTATCCTTATGCAAATGTAACCAAACAAGATCTCCAGGTGCAAACACAACATGTTTTCTACCCTTATCTCCAGCTAGTTTATATTTAGCATTCATACGCTCAATGTTTTCCTTAGTTAACTCATGCATTTTTAAAATCAATTCAGCACGTTCTTTAGCATCAAAATTAACCTTCTCCGAAGATTTAATAGGCAACAAATCAATAGGTGCACGAGGTAGGAAACCATACACAATTTCAAAAGGGCGCATCTTAGTAGTAGAATGCAATGAATGATTATAAGGAAATTCAATATGAGGCAAGCATTCTTCCCAAATTTTCTTGTTATTCTTCAAAACAGCCCTAAGCATAGTTGACAATGTTCTATTGACTACTTCAGTTTGTCCATCAGTTTGGGGGTGACAAGTAGTACTAAAAAGCAGCTTAGTCCCCAACTTAGCCCATAAACATCTCCAAAAGTGGCTAAGAAATTTAGTATCACGATCTGAAACAATAGTATTTGGCACACCATGCAAGCGAATAATTTCACGAAAGAACAAATCAGCAACATTAACAGCATCATCGCTTTTATGACATGGTATAAAGTGTGCCATTTTCGAGAACCTATCCACCACAACAAATATGCTATCCCTCCCCTTCTTTGTTCGAGGTAAACCTAAAACAAAGTCCATAGATATATCCTCCCAAGGAACACTAGGTACAGGCAAAGGCATATATAAACCATGAGGATTGAGTCGTGACTTAGCTTTTTGACATGTAGTGCAGCGAGCAACAAAACGCTCAACATCCCGTCTCATCTTTGGCCAAAAGAAATGTGTAGCAAGTATATCCTCCGTCTTCTTGACGCCAACGTGTCCCATTAATCCTCCTCCATGCGCCTCCTGCAACAACAAAAGACGAACCAAGCTAGCTGGAATGCATAACTTGTTAGCACGAAACACAAATCCATCGTTAAGAACGAACTTGTTCCAAGTTCTCCCTTCCTTACAGTTCTGCAATACATCTTTAAATTCAACATCATGAACATATTGATCTTTGGTGGTCTCCAAACCAAATATTTTAAAGTCAAGTTGTGAAAGAAAAGTATAACGACGAGACAATGCATCAGCAATAACATTTTCTTTACCCATCTTGTGTTTAATGACATAAGGGAAAGTCTCAATGAATTCAACCAATTTAGCATGTCTACTGTTCAGTTTTGCTTGACTTTTAATGTGTTTCAAAGATTCATGATCAGAATGTATAACAAATTCCTTGGGCCATAAATAATGTTGCCATGTTTCTAAGGTCCGAACAAGAGCATATAATTCTTTATCATAAGTAGAATAGTTCAGACTAGGCCCACTCAATTTTTCAGAAAAGTATGCAACAGGTTTGCCATGTTCTAATAACACACCTCCTAATCCAATTCCACTAGCATCACATTCAAGCTCAAAAGTCTTATTGAAATTAGGAAGTTCGAGTAAAGGAGCATGTGTCAACTTATCTTTCAATACCGTGAAGGCTTCTTCCTGTGCGGTACCCCAAACAAAAGGCACATCCTTCTTTGTAAGCTCGTTGAGAGGTGCAGCAATGGTGCTGAAATCTCTCACAAAACGCCTATAGAAACCAGTGAGGCTAAGGAAACTCCTCACTTGTGACCGTTTTGTGCTACGGCCAACTCTCAATAGCTTCAATCTTGGCTTTATCAACTTCAATTCCCTGTGGAGTAACAACATAGCCAAGAAAAGATACTCGGTCGGTGCAAAAGGTGCACTTTCCAAGGTTACCAAACAAACGTGCATCACGTAGAGCAATAAAAACAGCACGTAAATGTTCCAAATGTTTCTCCAAAGATTTGCTATAAATCAGTATATCATCAAAATAGACTACCACAAATCGTCCAATGAAAGCACGTAAAACTTCGTTCATTAGTCTCATGAAAGTACTAGGTGCATTAGTTAACCCAAAAGGCATGACTAACCACTCATATAAACCAAACTTAGTTTTAAATGCCGTTTTCCATTCATCTCCCAATTTCATACGAATTTGATGGTATCCACTACGCAAATCAACTTTGGAGAATATTGTAGAGCCACTCAATTCATCAAGCATGTCGTCTAGCCTAGGAATAGGATGACGATAACGAATAGTAATATTATTAATGCCTCTACAATCAACACACATACGTGACGTACCATCCTTTTTCGGCACTAAAATGATAGGAACAGCACAAGGACTAAGGGATTCATGGATATAACCTTTGTCAAGCAGCTCATGTACTTGACGCATAATCTTCTTCGTCTCCTCTGGATTGGTACGGTATGGCGCACGGTTGGGTAATGATGCACCGGGAATTAAGTCAATTTGATGCTCAATCCCTCGAATAGGTGGTAATCCCGGTGGCACGTCTTATGGAAAGACGTCAGCGAACTCCTGCAAAATGTTAGTGACAGCAGGAGGCAAAAAGGAAGGCACGTCCTCGAATGAAAATAATGCCTCTTTGCACACAAAAGCACAACAAACAGATTTGCTAAAATCTAGATCATCAATATCAGATTTGGTGGCATGTAAACATGCACTTTTCAAATTAATTTCAGAAGCAACACTAGATGGTTTATTATTAGGCTTCATTTGTTTCTCAAATTCTTTTGCCACAATCTAATTTTCACTCTTATTATTCTCCTGTTTTGCTTTATTAGCTCTATTAATATCATCTTTCAAAATAGAATCAGGAGTCATAGGAAGCAAAGTAATATTTTTATCCTTATGAACAAGAGTATACTGATTGTTTCTACCATGGTGTACAGAATTTTTATCAAATTGCCATGGTCTACCAAGTAATAAGGAACATGCGTGCATAGGTACCACATCACAATCAACATAATCAGCATATGTAGCGATACTAAAATGCACACGAACAGTACGTGTTACCTTAACCTTGCCGCTCTTGTTGAACCATTGGATGTTGTAAGGATGTGGATGTGGTCTTGTGGTGAGAGATAGCTTCTCCACCATCTCCATGCTAGCCAAGTTGTTGCAGCTCCCTCCATCTATGATGACGCGAACAGAACGTTCCTTCACAACTCCCTTTGTATGGAACGAATTATGCCTTTGATTTTGCTCAGCTTGTGTGACCTGCACACTCAAAACACGTTGAGCAACTAAACATACATACCTGTCAGCATTTTCAGGAGCCATGTATTGCGTCCCATGATCAGAATCATCTCCACCATGTTCTTCACGTGTAATAAGAGCCAAAGTCTCCTCATCATAGTCACTAGCGGAGTCATACCCACCATCCTCAGTAGCAATCATCACACACTGAGATTGGCATTATCTCACAAAATGTCCCCTTCCCTTACAACGACGACAAATAATATCACTTGTGTGCCCTGTTGATGCCATGGAAGAAGAAGAGCTCTACGCAGGTCCAGCGGGTGTGCTCTTGGCAGATAGTGGTGGTTGTGCCTGCTTTCTGGTATCACGGCTAGAGGTGGCACCTGATGGAGGTGCTGGTGGAGTGGAAGTAGAGGATGCACGTGGTGTCCATGATGAAGATCGACCTGCAGAAAAGTTAGTTCACGCTAATCCCTGTCGATCCTGCACTTCACGTTCAGCTTTACAAGCAAGATGGAATAAACGAGTGATATTAGTATACTCCTTATACTCTAGGATGGTCTGAATCTCTCTATTTAATCCACCCATAAAACGTGCAAGCATAGCTTCATTCTCCTCAACAATACCACATCTAATCATGCCAGTTTGTAATTCCTGATAATATTGTTGTACAGAATTTTTTCCTTGTCTTAAACGCTGCAATTTTTGAAGTAATTCACATTAATAATATGGTGGAACCCAACGAGTACGCATAGCAGTTTTCAAAGCAGCCCAAGTAGCTGGAATAGGATATAATCTACAATGTTCAGACCACCAAACACATGCAAAGCTAGTGAAAGCACAAACAGCAGCAAGAACACGTCTCTCCTCAGGATATTGTAAACATGTAAATCGTTGTTCAGTTTCTAACTCCCAAGTAAGATATATATATCAGGAACATATCTACCCTCAAATGGTGGAATATTCAATTTTAGTTTAGGAAGATGGTCATGTACCTCAGGTGGTGGTGCAGCCCTACCATTGCGATGATATGCATGAGGACGACCTGGTGGTGGTGGTGCTGGTGGTTGCACGTAGTTCTGATTTTGGTCAACCTCATCCTCGTAATGGTCCTCCACCTTTGCAGTAGCAGCAGGAGCAGCAGAAGCATCAACAGCGGCACCAGAAATTTTCCCAGGGTCAACGGGAACGCGTTGTGCTTGTCCCACTTGATTTTGAAAGCGGCGTTGTTGTTGTTGTTGGAGAGGTGCATTAGGGGCAGCCGGTGGTGGTGGTGGAAGACTCGTGAGCAACTCATTAAACTTGTTATCGAGCTTTGTTTCGAACGTCTTCTCCATGCCATCTATCTTCTCCATGGCCTCGTCAAATCTGTTTAGCACATCTTGCAACTGTCCACTCATCATTTGCTGAAATTTATCATGCAACTCCTTATTCGTCAGGTTCTCCCAGTCGGTCTCGTCGGCTTGTGATCCTGCCATGGTTAGCAACAATAGAAACACACAAGAATATGATCCTACAGACTACTAACAAAAGGTGGTGGTGTATGTCACAAATCCGTCAGGCAAATCTCAGATTCTTACCAGTTCTTACCCAGCAGCAGTCGATGATTGGCAACCGTCGTAGTCAAAACTCTCAAAGCTTGGATAGAGCGATTACCAGGGAGAGTCAAACGCACGACGTAGATGTATGTGGAGCTGGGAAGGCTTATAATATGGTAGCAAAAAGGGTCAGCAATAATCAATTCAGAGATGCAAAGTTGAATAAACGCTCAACGACGGTACTGTGCTGGTCCTAGGCTAGATCATGCTAGAGACGCGAGCCTAGAACACTAACAAAATCACGGCACTGCACGTAAACAAGGGAGGAGCAAGCTCTGTTTTTTTTTCTTTTTTTCACTTTTTTTTGCACTTTTTTCCCTCTTTTTTTTTCCTCCTCAACAAATTTTTTTCGAAAAAGTCTACAAATGGTCTAAAAACTGCCTAGCCAGAAATTTTTTTTGTGAGTTTGGAACTATTTTTCTTCTGCGGGTGGCTCGCAAGTTGGGGAGTCCTACTCTGTCACGACTCGGAGTATCGCGTGATCTGGAACTCGAAAACAAAGCAACAAATACTGGACTCGGACTGGTGGCGGAGATGAATCTGGTGGAATCTCGGATTGGTGGCGGCGATGAAACTGGTGGAAATCGGACTAGTGGCGGATTAATGTTGCAGGTGGACTCGGATTGGCGTGATGGCGGCGGATATGTGGTGGCGTATATGGAAGCAGTGATGATGATGATGCGGTGGTGATATATGGCAGCGGCGACGTGACAACCTGTGAACAGGACTAGACGCTAAGACCAGCAACTTGACACAACGACGCAACCGCAAATTCCACAAAGCAAATACAAAAAAGATTATGCATAGGCTCAGATTGGTTCGGATAGGATGAACTAACCCTAATTTTTTTTGGCTTTTTCATGGACTATAGGTACGAAGAACAGACTCGATCTAAACTACGAAAAACTGTAAAATCTCACCGAGCAACCTGGAAATCTGATACCACTTGATAGAGGTGAAGGTGTCCCGATGTTTCGATGAGATGGTGGCTATCATTTTGTGTGGGAGTCGACCTTGACGATTCGACTACGAACATGCGAGACGTCGCGCCTTAGCAATCGCTAAACCAACTTTCGAGGGTTATTGACCATGCCGAAGCACGATCAACCTGACCACGAGGGTCTGTTTCCTGCGAGCAAACGAAGAACAAGCAAGAAACTGAGATTGCAATCTGGATATTGCGAATATAAGATGAAAGCTTTATTGATCAAGGTGGGGTTCTGTGATGTCTTGGTCTGGTCATTGGACACAAACGAAGTACGCGAAGTTGCAGCTATGGCGAACTTTTAATCTAAACAAAACCCAAAGTCTAAACGATGCCCTAAGGGCTGTATATATGGAGGAGAGAGGAGGAATTTCGTGGCCCTTGGTGGAGGGGTCCGAAACCAACCGTAACTCTTGTTTCCCCACACATACGGACTCTAAAAACAGCCTATACTTAAGTACTTTGAAAATACATGGGCCTGGCCCAATAATAAGGTGACGCATCACCTAGAAAAGCCTCTGGACGAAATTTATGAAGTGGCATCTTGTATATTTCGTCCCATGCTTCATGCACTCATTATGGTGGCTTCAGAGTCCTGGAATCATCACTTGTAACTCCGTTCTTGTTCCCCTTGCGCATGCCACCATCTCCATGCTTGAACTTGCTCCAAGGTTCATCTTTCTTGTCCAAGCTAGGCCCTTCATTTGTAAGCAAAACAAATGTATCCAATTTAGGCAGCATCATATTCTCATGAACATTAGAATCGTTACCAAGAAACGAAAGTATCTGATAATTCAATTGGCATGCGTGAGCTCTAGTAATTGGTCCAGTATGTATAGCAGCAGGGGCTGTGGGTGTAACAATGGTATTGATGTCCTCATCACTCCTCCTCCGGGGCCACCTCGCTCCTCCGGGCGCCGCCCTTCACTCCTCTCCGTTGTTGATGGGGTACGGGAGCATGTGCATAACGCCGTTGTTGGGGAAGATGCCGTTGAAGTCGGTGAAGATATTGTAGGTCGTGAAAGCTATGAACTCACAACCAACCCAATACGCTCGCCCGAGGAGATGGAAAGCATCGAAAGGGTTAGTGAACATGGCGAGGAGCCCAACCACAACGCCGTTATGGTTGACCTCCTCAAGATGGTACATCCGAGGAGAGCCGCGGGGGAGGTGGCGGAAGCCGGCAGCAAGGAAGAACTCCGTTAACTCCCTTGCGCCCCTCCACCTCGAGATCGCCCAAACCCTAAGGGTTCTCTCTACATACACTCTGACCGGGTAGAGCCTTTCCGGCACGGTTGGGGGGAAGCGATAGGTGGGGGCGTTGTACTGCATGGTGGCGGGATGGCTCGAGGGCTCGATCGGGTTTGATGGAGAAGAAGGAAGAAGGAGGATAGAGGAGGTAGAGGATGGGGTGTGGATGAGGAGGGAGAGGAAGACGATAGTGCCTGGCTTAAATAGCCCAAGTGCGACGTGGTTTCACCCCGTAGAATTAGTGGGCGGGCGGCGTTTGGTGGCGCCCTGAAGGAAATATGCCCTAGAGGCAATAATAATGTTATTATTTTATTTCCTTACATCATGATAAATGTGTATTATTCATGCTAGAATTGTATTATCCGGAAACATAATACTTGTGTGAATACATAGACAAACCAAACGTCACTAGTATGCCTCTACTTGATTAGCTCGTTAATCGAAGATGGTTATGTTTCCTAACCATAGACATGTGTTGTCATTTGATTAATGGGATCACATCATTAGGAGAATGATGTGGTTGACATGACCCATTCCATTAGCTTAGCACCCGATCGTTTAGTATGTTGCTATTGCTTTCTTCATGACTTATACATGTTCCTATGGCTATGAGATTATGCAACTCCCGTTTACCGGAGGAACACTTTGTGTGCTACCAAACATCACAACGTAACTGGGTGATTATAAAGGAGCTCTACAGGTGTCTCCAAAGGTGAATGTTGGGTTGGCGTATTTCGAGATTAGGATTTGTCACTCCGATTGTCGGAGAGGTATCTCTGGGCCCTCTCGGTAATGCACATCACATAAGCCTTGCAAGCATTACAACTAATGAGTTAGTTGCGAGATGATGTATTATGAAACGAGTAAAGAGACTTGCCGGTAACGAGATTGAACTAGGTATTGAGATACCGACGATCGAATCTCGGGCAAGTAACATACCCATGACAAAGGGAACAACGTATGTTGGTATGCGGTCTGACCAATAAAGATCTTCGTAGAATATGTAGGAGCCAATATGAGCATCCAGGTTCCGCTATTTGTTATTGACCGGAGACGTGTCTCTGTCATGTCTACATTGTTCTCGAACCCGTAGGGTCCGCACGCTTAAGGTTTCGATGACAGTTATATTATGAGTTTATAAGTTTTGATGTACTGAAGTTAGTTCGGAGTCCCGGATGTGATCACGGACATGATGAAGAGTCTCAAAATGGTCGAGACATAAAGATTGATATATTGGATGGCTATATTCGGACACCGGAAGTGTTTCGGGTGATTTCGGAGAAAACCGGAGAGCCGGAGGGTTACCGGAACCCCCCCGAGGAGAAGTAATGGGCCATACGGGCCTTAGTGGAGAGAGAGAGGGGCAGCCAAAGGTGGGCCGCGCGCCTCCTCCCCCTGGTCCGAATTGGACTAGGAGAGGGGGGGCGGCGCCCCCCTTTCCTTCGCCCTCCCCACTTCTTTCCCCCTCCTAGTAGGAGTCCTACTCCTACTAGGAGGAGGTCTCGTCCTTGGCATGCCATAGGGGCCGGCCGGCCTCCTCCCCTTACTCCTTTATAGATGGGGGCAGGGGGCACCCCTAGACACACAAGTTGATCCACGTGATCATATTCTTAGCCGTGTGCGGTGCCCCCTTCCACCATAATCCTCGATAATATTGTAGTGGTGCTTAGGCGAAGCCCTGCGACGGTAGTACATCAAGATCGTCACCACGCCGTCGTGCTGACGGAACTCTTCCCCAACACTTTGCTGGATCGGAGTCCGGGGATCGTCATCGAGCTGAACGTGTGCTAGAACAGCACCAACTTGACAAACTATCGTTGTGGTTTTGATGCGTAGGTAAGATTGGTTCTTGCTTAAGCCCGTAGCAGCCACGTAAAACTTGCAACAACAAAGTAGAGGACGTCTAACTTGTTTTTGCAGGGCATGTTGTGATGTGATATGGTCAAGACATGATGCTAATTTTTATTGTATGAGATGATCATGTTTTGTAACCAAGTTATCGGCAACTGGCAGGAGCCATATGGTTGTCGCTTTATTGTATGCAATGCAATTGCGCTGTAATGCTTTACTTTACCACTAAGCGGTAGCGATAGTCGTGGAAGCATAAGATTGGCGAGACGACAACGATGCTACGATGGTGATCAAGGTGTCGCGCCGGTGACGATGGTGATCACGACGGTGCTTCGAAGATGGAGATCACAAGCATAAGATGATGATGGCCATATCATATCACTTATATTAATTGCATGTGATGTTTATCTTTTATGCATCTTATCTTGCTTTGATTGACGGTAGCATTTTAAGATGATCTCTCACTAATTATCAAGAAGTGTTCTCCCTGAGTATGCACCGTTGCGAAAGTTCTTCGTGCTGAGACACCACGTGATGACTGGGTGTGATAGGCTCTACGTTCAAATACAACGTGTGCAAAACAGTTGCACACGCAGAATACTCAGGTTATACTTGACGAGCCAAGCATATACAGATATGGCCTCGGAACACAGAGACCGAAAGGTCAAGCGTGAATCATATAGTAGATATGATCAACATAGCGATGTTCACCAATGAAACTACTCCATCTCACGTGATGATCGGACATGGTTTAGTTGATTTGGATCACGTAATCACTTAGAGGATTAGAGGGATGTCTATCTAAGTGGGAGTTCTTTAGTAATATGATTAATTGAATCTAAATTTATCATGAACTTAGTACCTGATAGTATCTTGCGTGTTTATGTTTGATTGTAGATAGATGGCCCGTGCTGTTGTTCCGTTGAATTTTAATGCGTTCCATGAGAAAGCAAAGTTGAAAGATGATGGTATCAATTACACGGACTGAGTCCGTAACTTGAGGATTATCCTCATTGCTGCACAGAAGAATTATGTCCTGGAAGCACTGCTGGGTGCCAGGCCTGCTGCTGGAGCAACACCAGATATTATGAACGTCTGGCAGAGCAAAGCTGATGACTACTCGATAGTTCGGTGTGCCATGCTTTACGGCTTAGAATCGGGACTTCAACGACGTTTTGAACTTCATGGAGCATATGAGATGTTCCAGGAGTTGAAGTTAATATTTCAAGCAAATGCCCGAATTGATAGATATGAAGTCTCCAATAAGTTCTATAGCTGCAAGATGGAGGAGAACAGTTCTGTCAGTGAGCATGTACTCAAAATGTCTGGGTATAATAATCACTTGATTCAATTGGGAGTTAATCTTCCAGTTGATTGCGTCATTGACAGAATTCTCCAATCACTGCCACCAAGCTACAAGAGCTTCGTGATGCACTATAATATGCAAGGGATGAATAAGACTATTCCCGAGCTCTTCGCAATGCTGAAAGCTGCGGAGGTAGAAATCAAGAAGGAGCATCAAGTGTTGATGGTCAATAAGACCACTAGTTTCAAGAAAAAGGGCAAAGGGAAGAAGAAGGGGAACTTCAAAAAGAATAGCAAGCAAGTTTCTACTCAAGAGAAGAAACCCAAACCTGGACCTAAGCCTGAAACTGAGTGCGTCTACTTCAAGCAGACTGGTCACTGGAAGCGGAACTGCCCCAAGTATTTGGCGGATAAGAAGGATGGCAAGGTGAACAAAGGTATATGTGATATACATGTTATTGATGTATACCTTACTAATGCTCGCAGTAGCACCTGGGTATTTGATACTGGTTCTGTTGCTAATATTTGCAACTCAAAACAGGGACTACGGATTAAGCGAAGATTGGCTAAGGACGAGGTGACGATGCGCGTGGGAAATGGTTCCAAATTCGATGTGATCGCAGTCGGCACGCTACCTCTACATCTACCTTCGGGATTAGTATTAGACCTAAATAATTGTTATTTGGTGCCAGCGTTAAGCATGAACATTATATCTGGATCTTGTTTGATGCGAGACGGTTATTCATTTAAATCAGAGAATAATGGTTGTTCTATTTATATGAGTAATATCTTTTATGGTCATGCACCCTTAAAGAGTGGTCTATTCTTATTAAATCTCGATAGTAGTGACACACATATTCATAATGTTGAAGCCAAAAGATGCAGAGTTGATAATGATAGTGCAACTTATTTGTGGCACTGCCATTTGGGTCATATCGGTGTAAAGCGCATGAAGAAACTCCATAATGATGGGCTTTTGGAACCACTTGATTATGAATCACTTGGTACATGCGAACCGTGCCTTATGGGTAAGATGAAAAAAACACCATTCTCCGGTACTATGGAGAGAGCAACAGATTTGTTGGAAATCATACATACAGATGTATGTGGTCCGATGAATGTTGAGGCTCGTGGCGGATATCGTTATTTTCTCACCTTCAGAGATGACTTAAGCAGATATGGGTATATCTACTTAATGAAACATAAGTCTGAAACGTTTGAAAAGTACAAAGAATTTCAGAGTGAAGTTGAAAATCATCGTAACAAGAAAATATAATTCCTACGATCTGATCGTGGAGGAGAATATTTGAGTTACGAGTTTGGTGTACATTTGAAACAATGTGGAATAGTTTCACAACTCACGCCACCCGGAACACCACAGCGTAATGGTGTGTCCGAACGTCGTAATCGTACTTTACTAAATATGGTGCGATCTATGATGTCTCTTACTGATTTACCGCTATCGTTTTGGGGATATGCTCTAGAGACGGCCGCATTCACGTTAAATAGGGCACCATTAAAATCCGTTGAGACGACGCCTTATGAACTGTGGTTTGGCAAGAAACCAAAGTTGTCGTTTCTGAAAGTTTGGGGCTGTGATGCTTATGTGAAAAAGCTTCAACCTGATAAGCTCAAACCCAAATCGGAGAAATGTGTCTTCATAGGATACCCAAAGGAGACAGTTGGGTACACCTTCTATCATAGATCCAAAGGCAAGACATTCGTTGCTAAGAATGGATCCTTTCTAGAGAAGGAGTTTCTCTCGAAAGAAGTGAGTGGGAGGAAAGTGGAACTTGACGAGGTAACCGTACCTACTCCCTTATTGGAAAGTAGTACATCACAAAAACCAGTTTCTGTGACAACTACACCAATTAGTGAGGAAGCTAATGATAATGATCATGAAACTTCAGAACAAGATACTACTGAACCTCATAGATCAACCAGAGTAAGATCCGCGCCAGAGTGGTACGGTAATCCTGTTCTGGAAGTCATGCTATTAGATCATGATGAACCTACGAACTATGAAGAAGCGATGGTGAGCCCAGATTCCGCCAAATGGCTTGAAGCTATGAAATCTGAGATGGGATCCATGTATGAGAACAAAGTATGGACTTCGGTTGACTTGCCCAATGATCGGCAAGTGATTGAGAATAAATGGATCTTCAAGAAGAAGACTGACGCTGACGGTAATATTACTGTCTACAAAGCTTGACTTGTCGCAAAAGGTTTTCGGCAAGTTCAAGGGATTGACTACGATGAGACCTTCTCACCCGTAGCGATGCTTAAGTCTGTCCGAATCATGTTAGCAATTTCCGCATTTTATGATTATGAAATTTGGCAAATGGATGTCAAAACTGCATTCCTGAATGGATTTCTGCAAGAAGAGTTGTATATGATGCAGCTGGAAGGTTTTGTCGATCCAAAGGGAGCTAACAAAGTGTGCAAGCTCTAGCGATCCATTTATGGACTTGTGCAAGCCTCTCGGAGTTGGAATAAACGCTTTGATAGTGTGATCAAAGCATTTGGTTTTATATAGACTTTTGGAGAAGTCTGTATTTACAAGAAAGTGAGTGGGAACTATGTAGCATTTCTGATATTATATGTAGATGACATATTACTAATCGGAAATGATATAGAATTTCTGGATAGCATAAAAGGATACTTGAATAAAAGTTTTTCAATGAAAGACCTCGGTGAAGCTGCCTACATATTGGGCATCAAGATCTATAGAGACAGATCGAGATGCTTAATTGGACTTTCACAAAGCACATACCTTGACAAAGTTTTGAAAAAGTTCAAAATGGATCAAGCAAAGAAAGGATTCTTGCCTGTGTTACAAGGTGTGAAATTGAGTAAGACTCAAAGTCCGACCAATGCAGAAGATAGAGAGAAAATGAAAGATGTTGCCTATGCTTCAGCCATAGGCTCTATCATGTATGCAATGCTGTGTACCAGACCTGATGTGTGTCTTGCTATAAGTCTAGTAGGGAGGTACCAAAGTAATCCAGGAGTGGATCACTGGACAGCGGTCAAGATCATCCTGAAATACCTGAAAAGGACTAAGGATATGTTTCTCATATATGGAGGTGACAAAGAGCTCATCGTAAATGGTTACGTTGATGCAACCTTTGACACTGATCCGGACGATTCTAAATCGCAAACCGGATACGTGTTTACATTAAACGGTGGAGCTGTTAGTTGGTGCAGTTCTAAACAAAGCGTTGTGGCGGGATCTACATGTGAAGCGGAGTACATAGCTGCTTCCGAAGCAGCAAACGAAGGAGTCTGGATGAAGGAGTTCGTATCCGATCTAGGTGTCATACCTAGTGCATCGGGTCCAATGAAAATCTTTTGTGACAATACTGGTGCAATTGCCTTGGCAAAGGAATCCAGATTTCACAAGAGAACCAAGCACATCAAGAGACGCTTCAACTCCATCCGGGATCTAGTACAGGTGGGAGACATAGAGATTTGCAAGATACATACCGATCTGAATGTAGCAGACCCGTTGACTAAGCCTCTTCCACGAGAAAAACATGATCAACACCAAAGCTCCATGGGTGTTAGAATCATTACTCTGTAATCTAGATTATTGACTCTAGTGCAAGTGGGAGACTGAAGGAAATATGCCCTAGAGGCAATAATAATGTTATTATTTTATTTCCTTACATCATGATAAATGTATATTATTCATGCTAGAATTGTATTATCCGGAAACATAATACTTGTGTGAATACATAGACAAACCAAACGTCACTAGTATGCCTCTACTTGACTAGCTCGTTAATCGAAGATGGTTATGTTTCCTAACCATAGACATGTGTTGTCATTTGATTAATGGGATCACATCATTAGAAGAATGATGTGGTTGACATGACCCATTCCATTAGCTTAGCACCCGATCGTTTAGTATGTTGCTATTGCTTTCTTCATGACTTATACATGTTCCTATGACTATTAGATTATGCAACTCCCGTTTACCAGAGGAACGCTTTGTGTGCTACCAAACGTCACAACGTAACTGGGTGATTATAAAGGAGCTCTACAGGTGTCTCCAAAGGTGAATGTTGGGTTGGCGTATTTCGAGATTAGGATTTGTCACTCCGATTGTCGGAGAGGTATCTCTGGGCCGTCTCGGTAATGCACATCACATAAGCCTTGCAAGCATTACAACTAATGAGTTAGTTGCGAGATGATGTATTACGAAACGAGTAAAGAGACTTGCCGGTAACGAGATTGAACTAGGTATTGAGATACCGACGATCGAATCTCGGGCAAGTAACATACCGATGACAAAGGGAACAACGTATGTTGTTATGCGGTCTGAGCGATAAAGATATTCGTAGAATATGTAGGAGCCAATATGAGCATCCAGGTTCCGCTATTGGTTATTGACCGGAGACGTGTCTCGGTCATGTCTACATTGTTCTCGAACCCGTAGGGTCCGCACGCTTAAGGTTTCGATGACAGTTATATTATGAGTTTATAAGTTTTGATGTACCGAAGTTAGTTCGGAGTCCCGGATGTGATCACGGACATGACGAGGAGTCTCGAAATGGTCGAGACATAAAGATTGATATATTGGACGGCTATATTCGGACACGGTAGTGTTCCGGGTGATTTCGGAGAAAACCGGAGAGCGGGAGGGTTACCGGAACCCCCCCGGGAGAAGTAATGGGCCATATGGGCCTTAGTGGAGAGAGAGAGGGGCAGCCAAAGGTGAGCCGCGCGCCTCCTCCCCCCTGGTCCGAATTGGACTAGGAGAGGGGGGACGGCGCCCCCCTTTCCTTCTCCCTCCCCACTTCTTTCCCCCTCCTAGTAGGAGTCCTACTCCTACTAGGAGGAGGTCTCCTCCTTGGCACGCCATAGGGGCCGGCCGGCCTCCTCCCCTTGCTCCTTTATATACGGGTGCAGGGGGCACCCCTAGACACACAAGTTGATCCACGTGATCATATTCTTAGCCGTGTGCGGTGCCCCCTTCCACCATAATCCTTGATAATATTGTAGCGCTGCTTAGGTGAAGCCCTCCGACGGTAGTACATCAACATCGTCACCATGCCGTCGTGCTGACGGAACTCTTCCCCGACACTTTGCTGGATCGGAGTCCGGGTATCGTCATCGAGCTGAACGTGTGCTAGAACTCGGAGGTGCCATAGTTTCGGTGCTTGATCGGTCGGGCCGTGAAGACGTACGACTACATCAACCGCGTTGTCATAACGCTTCCGCTGTCGGTCTACAAGGGTACGTAGATTACACTCTCCCCTCGTTGCTATGCATCACCATGATCTTGCGTGTGCGTAGGAATTTTTTTTGAAATTACTACGTTCCCCAACACGCCCCATGAAAGTGTGTACACGAGCATGGGAAACAGGTTGCGATCCTTCTGTGCCATCGGTCGCGGGTCAAGGGGGGTGGGCTCACGCACGCGTCTGTGCCGTCGTGGGTCAAGGGGACACGCCTTACCTGGGTTCTCTGTGTGTGCCGCCCGTGCATTCTTTTTCCCATCAATTTGGTAGATGGGAGACGTGACAATAATGGACGCCTTCATTTGCCCATCTTCTAACGGGAAGCACGCCATTTGAACTGCATCGATACCCACATCGATACCCCATGCCAGTATTGCGTCCTCAAAGAGAAGAACGCCATGTACATCACGCCATGCAGCGTTGGCTTTTTGGTTGTCTTCATCGGGCTGCTGCATTGTGGCCGGGTGCATGCTTTGATGCGACGCTGCATCGGTTCTAATGGTAGGCATGCGTCAGCTTACTGTGTCGATAGGGGTGGCGGCGCAGGGCTACGTCGAGGGCATGCATGCAACGCACGGGCGCAGTTCTGCGGGTGGGCATGCATGCTGCGGGTATGCACGGGAATGTATGCAACGATGGAAAGGGCACTGCGTAGGCTTGGTCCATGCACCGCGTCAACTCTTGATCTTGGATTCAAATGAACGGTCCTGATGCCCCAACGAGAGAGGCCGATCCAAACCCCACTGATTCAACCAATCACCGCGTCTCATGCGGATCGATACACATTGTAGCTAACCCTAGCGCCTGATCTCAACAGTCCACGCACAAAGATCGTCGACCCGGTAGTGTGCGGGTTTTTGAGGGGTTTTGACTGATTAGGGTTGAGTATAATTAATTCAAAAAAAATCAAAAATATATAAAACTTGCGCACATAGTCTTATTATGTCGTATAGTAACGAGAAAAAAATAATATAAATATGGTTTACTTACATTTTTACGAAAAATCCTTCACAAAATTGTCATTCCTCGAGCAATGTAGTATGGAGTTCAAGGGAGAGAGTAGTGGGCACCCGAGAGTAGGTGGGGTTTTGAAAATGAAAAGTGTGAAAACCTCAACAAAACTTCATTTTGGATTGGCTAAGAAAGATCTTAACTTACTTTTCTCATTTTCATGTTTTAAACTTGTTTTATATATAATTTTCTATTAAACCTTGTTTTTTCAAAAAAAAAGAAAATAATAAAAATTAATTTAATAAATAGTGAGACTTTAGATTTACACTATATAGGTAGAATAGTGAGACTTTAGATTTACACTATATAGGTAGAATAGTGAGACTTTAGAGGTCATTTGAGACACACTTTTCATGACTATGAGTTCAACTTACCAAAAGGGCTCGGAATGATCAGCAAGCAAACATATTTCAGTTGAGGTACTTTAGATAGCATTAAAACATCAATAGCCCATCCCTAATTCAAATTTGAGCCCAAATTTGAATTTAAATTTGAACTTTATTTGGCTGGTTTAGACAAGGTAGCAACAGACAAGTTCGAATAGAAATACGGGGATACATAGTGACTACCAGTACGCACCAAGTTACAAATATTATTACATGCCCCAAATTTTCAAACTGTTCTCTGTTCTACCTTTTCCTACCACATCGTGTGCCCTTCTTCTCCTTAGCACTTCTTGTTATTGGTTCTACTACACAAAAGTTCACTGATCATCTTGGTTTTCTTCACCGGTCTTTTCAACACCTCGCCAACACCCTCGTGATCAGTGTCTTCAGTCTCAATGTTGACAGCAGTTTGAGTTTCTTCGGTGTGTACCTCAACATGGGTTTCTTCAGTATGAACCTCGACACGCTCAGGTTCAGTTTCAACCTCGAGAGCAGTTTCTTCAGTCAGAATGTTGACTGCAATTTCAGCTTCTTCGGTGTGCACCTCCACATCATTTTCTTCAGTCTGAATGTTGACTGCAGTAGGATTTTCTTCAGTCTGCTCAGGCTCAGGCACACTTCTCTTCTTTCTACCGCCATTGACTCTTGCTTTTTTTTGTTGGCCAACACTGTTCAACAACAAGGGGCTGACTTGTTCGCTTCCTTCTGGCCATTGGGAAAATGTTATAGATATAGTAATTGGAAAAAAGCACCAAATCAAAACACAGACAAATAAACAAGAACATACTTTGGCTTCTCAGGAGTGTAACGGCATTTGACAGATCCCACTCTGTGCCCAAGTTCCTGGCACAACTTGCATATGTTTTTGTTACCTTTTTGGGCCCTTTTTGGCTTTCCATCTTTCTTTCCCTTCTTACTACTCGCACCATTCTCAAACCATGCCTTGAATCTACTCTGTTTAGGCCTGCCAGCCTTTCTTTTCGTCAAGGGAGGACACATGGAAAATTCAATGTCCACTTTAGGCCACTGAGACTGATCTATAAGTGCTGGAATTGGAGTAGCATATGCAGCTTTGAATCTTGCTACCGAATAATATTCATGCAAATATGGGTGCATATTTATCTTCTGTTGGGATGCTACGAAGAGAATGGCATGCTCACATGGTTTACCAGTGTGTTGCCACTCGAGGAAAGTGCAATCATGCAATTCAGTGTTAACAACATGTCTCCTTTCAGTTTTGTTATCTCTAACTTCAGCACCCCAAGGTGAAGATTTTTCAACAAACAAATGTGAAAGACATCTGCTCCTATTGACCACCTGTTGTACCACTGCCGGAAGCTTATCACCTTGCATACAATCACCTATCCTTCTTCTCAATTTCCACAACCGCATGAGCATGATCCTGATTTGGTCAACCATGTCTTACAGAGGCAAATCTTTTAACTCCATCACCTTGTTGTTGAAACTCTCTGCCAAATTGTTGTTGATGTGGTCACACTTGATGGCAGTGTTGAATGCTGACCTGTACCATAACAAAGAATGCTAGGTGTTCAGCCATGGACCAAACTCATCACATGCTGCCATTATCTTATCAAGATGATATTTGTGTGTCTGTCTAGTGTAAGATCTTGCTGCTGGCCACATGCGCCCAAATTCTTCTTCTCTAAATTTTTTGATCAAATTCATCCACAAATGATCGAAGCACTCCCTCTGCTCAGCATATGGGAAAACATTTTTCACTGAATTTCAAGCCCCTTACATGCATTTGTGTGTATAGCCAAAGGTGACACTGGCCCTAGGCATCTTTTCAACTGGATCATGAACCATGTCCATGAAGCCTCTGTTTCTGACTGAAACAAGCCAACCGCAATAGGAAACATCCAGTTGTGTCCATCTGGAGCATTGCATGCTGCCAACTGACCATTCCACTTGCCTGTAAAAAATGATGAGTCTATGCTCAAATATGGATGGCACCCTGCTTTGAACCCATCGATGCAAGGCTTCAAACCCATAAAAAACTTGGAGAACTTGACTTCACCTTCGGCTGATACCTCTGTATCTATCTCCACAACACTGCCAGGTGACCTCTTTTCCACCTCTGCTTTGAAGTTGTAAAGCATCCTAAATGTATTTGCCCAATCACCATATAACTTTTTCATTGCCCTTTGTTTTGCCTTCCACACTGTGGTATATTTCAGTTTAATGGGGTATATCTTTTCCAAGTCTACTTTGAGTTTCTTGGCAGTAGTGTTTGGTGTTTTGGCTAAAATTGGGGTGATCTTTTCTACAACCCAAAGTTGTGATGTCATGGTTGATACTCTCTGTGAACTTGTAATACAAGTATGTTGATTGGGGATTTGGTTAACCCTGACAGTACTTCCATCCGGTTGCAGTCTAGCAGATATGTACCACTTGCAAGGCTTCACACTACCATCAAATCCTCTGCACCTCGCATAAAACTTCTTTCTATCAGTCCAAACAGTCTTGGCATCAAACTCATGTTTCACTGCATAAGTCTTGAAACACATTCTAAACTCCTTCATGCTTCGAAACAACTTGCCTACTTCAATGACAGGGTTTTCTTTGTCATACACATGCACCAGCTCATCATCATGTGCATCATCTACTTCATCTGCAGCTTGTTCCATCAATTGTCCATCTACTTCTTCATCAGCATTAGCAGGCAAACTAGATTCGCCCCTCTCCTGCTTATCTCTGTCATTGACTGGAATGCCAAAAAGTTTGGCCATCTCAATGTAAGGCATTGGTGCAATGACCAAATCAGTAGGCTCATCTAATTCAACTACATTCCAATCAACAGTTGCTGCAGTTTCAGTTTCAGTTCCAGTCACATGTCCCTCTTCGGCTATTACTGTAAGTTCAGTACACATGGGAATCAATAGCCTCTGTGTAGCCCAATCATCATCTACCATCTGGGCAGCCAATTGTGATGGCACATATCCAACGTTCGAAAAAAATGTTCAAATCAACGAGCTCAGCAAAAAAATTAGCCCGTTTGCTTGTCCAGCCGTTTTGCCGATCGATTTCTACAACAATCTGTTCACCATCTTCTATTCTCACATAATCTCCTTTCCAATCATCAAAACGCAACAGTGATACTTCTTGCTCTAGACCCCAAAAAATATTCTCCCCAATTTTTTCCACCCATTTCTTCACTGTCGTCTCTCCCATGTTCTGTAGAACTTGTGGATCAATCTCTGTAAACTCAACCTCCCATTTAACAATTGTGTCTCTCTCAATGTTCTGTATGCTACCATCAAATAATTTTGCCTTTGATGGAAATAAATTGACTGTTAATTCGAAGGTCCGAGCGGCAGCATCCCCTCTGTCAGTGGCGGACAGTGTGAGCCCGTAAGAAAGAGCCGACGAGGCCACCCCCTAATTGCATGCAAAATTGGATCGGAGAGAGGCACATTACCTATTCGAAGTTGAATCTGGCGGCTCCATCTCAGTATGCCCACGGGCTCCCCTCACAACCTATCGTTTCCACAAGCGAAAATAGAGGAAACGAGCTGAGATCTACGGGCCCGAGTGAGGAACGGGAGGGCGACTAGGGTTTGAATTCATTCACCATTTTCTGATGACGAAGGCTCCGCCGCCGTTGAGAACGAGGGATCCACCGCCGCCACCGAGAACGCAAGATCCGCCGCCATCGAGAACGCAAGATCCGCCGCCACCGGAGAAGAAGGGGGGCAGAGTGGCGGGCCCGGCACGGTCGGGCGGCAGGGCATGGACAGCTGTTTTGAGGAACAATTAAGTTGGACCCACATGTCCTAACATAAACGGGCGGGCTTGATTGACGACCAATTTAATCACATTTAACACCCCATGTGGCCCTGGGCTATTTACACGCTCAAATGTGTCGCATCACAGCCATTTATTCCAACAACGTCGCACTCCTTCCAATTCGCATGAAAAATGTCGCACATGATCTATTGACCCGCAAGCGAGCAGTGAACACCGAGAGGTCGAACAAGATACCAATGGAGGATACGTATGTCCCGTTTCTTCCTGGTACGGATGAGTCGCCACTCGCCGGCGTCTCCGACTACCGCGGCCGCCCGTTGTACCACAGCACATCTGGCGGCTGGCGCTCGGCCCTCTTCGTCATCGGTATGTTCCAGTTATATATTCTAGGTAGTATATACGTCTATAACTAATTGATCTGCACCATGGATGCAGTGCTGGAGGTCGCTAGCGGTTTCGCCTTCTACGGCGTGCAGGCCAACCTCATCATGTTCCTAACAGGGCCTTTAGGCCATTCTAACGCCGCGGCGGCAATGGCCGTGAACGCCTGGGTTGGGACGGCCAGCATCCTGCCACTGCTAGGAGCCTTCGTAGCCGACTCCTGGCTGGGGCGCTACCCGTCCATCATACTCGCCTTCACGCTCTACGTCCTGGTAATGTCTATAGTTTTAGCTCCATCGACAACAGTTGATTAGAGTGGGACCACAACTCCTGAAATTCGTTTCTACAATATCATGCATAGTTCTAAATCTTAAACTGTAGTCTGAGTTGACATTCATGATCTGGATTGGTAAATGCTGGACATGCTACAAGTTAATCTAGTCAGAATGTAGATTCATTAGTTGTTGATCATGCTCATCTTTTTTTTACGGGGAGTTGATCATGCTCATCTGATGTAACATTGCATACATATATACATGAAAATAGAATAAAAGAAGAAAAAGGCCTAGAAACAAACATCTGTGTTTTCTCTTGCTCATTTGCTCGAACATTTCCCGTATTCAGAGTGAGGGACCTGCAGGCAACATGATATCGATGGTGCCCTTTTTATGCATAGACGGAGAAAATCTTTATATTGGAATGATAAATCTTGAGTAGTGAATATTTACGGACTGTTTCTTAATTAATGTGCAGGGGTATGGCATGATGACTCTAGCATCCGTGCTCCCCGTCCAAGGAATCGACGGTTCCTCTTCCCATCCTTGTTCATTACAAGTGGCCTTGTTCTACACCTCTCTCTACCTCATAGCCCTCGCGCAAGGCGCGGACTATCCATGTGCCCTGGCCTTCGCTGCGGATCAGTTCGACGCGAACGACCCTCGGGAGCATGCTGCCCGCAGCTCCTTCTTCAATTGGTGGTACTTTTGCTTAGCCGTTGGTACCACCATGGCTCTCGGTGGAGTTGGATATATCCAGGAGTCCTTTGGTTGGGCAATTGGATACGGTATGTTATGCACCACGGTGCTCTGCGCCGCCATTGTGTTCCTCATTGGAACCTCTACCTACCGCCTATACACGCCCACCTCTGGCGTCAACAACCCCGTCACGCTCCTTGCTCGGAGCATTGTGTCTTGGCTTGTCAAGGAAACCCGACAGGAGGAAGAAGCGGCTGCTATAGCCAAGGAGGTAGAGGAGGCGCACAGCATGCTGCACCTGTTGTCTATCTGGGCGGCGTGCCTATCCTATGGTATGGTGTTTGCGCAAATCATGACGCTGTTCAACAAGCAAGGTCGCACCCTAGACCGTCACATCATTGGCTGCCTAGAGTTGCCGTCTGCCGCCCTGCTGCTGTTTGGCCCGGCAACAATCCTTGTGTTTGTTCCTTTCTATGACAGGGTGTTGGTGCCATTGCTTCGCTCCATGACGGCCAATCCATCGGGGTTGACGTTGCTGCAACGCTTGGGATCAGGCATAGCTATGTCGCTTGCGGCGGTGTCCACAGCGGCACTAGTGGAGTCTCGGCGTTTAAAGGTGGCCCGCGAGCATGGTCTAGTGGATGTTGCCGGTGCCGCTGTGCCAATGAGCTGGATGTGGCTGCTGCCGCAGCATGTGATGATGGCGACGGCAAGCGTGTTCGCCGAAGTCGGGATGCAGGAGTTCTTCTACGACCAGATGCCACACGAGCAGCGCAGCTTGGGCCTGGCGCTCTACTACAGCGTCTTGGGCATCGGCAACTTCATCAGCGTCTTCCTCATCTCCCTCATTGACCGCATCACCAGGAGCGCCGGCGGGGATAGCTGGTTCGCGGACAACCTTAATCGTGCTCAGCTTGACTACTTCTACTGCTTGCTCGCTGGCCTTAACACTGTGGGCTTTGCCCTCTTCCTCTGGCGCGCAAGCTCCTATGCCTACAACAACAACAACAACAACAACAACAACAACAAGATGCTTTGCTGACGTCACATGCTTCATGGATTCGTCGAATAAATTTCCTGCTGGTTGAGTTACAGCCATACTCATCAAATAACTAGGAAATTTATTTATGTTCCCACTTGAGAGTTACATAACTAGCATATTTAATTGACTAAGTTTTTTCTGCTGGTTGCCAATTACATACTACCTCCATTCCAAAATAAAACATATTTTAGTAGGCTAAAATAGCCTATCAAAACGTTATATTCTGGGACAGAGGTGGACAGAGGTAGCAAAAGTGAAGTCATAATCAACATGACGACCAGTACATTACAATATCACTTTAAAGGAACCTTAAGTGCGCCTAATTATTTTTAAAGCCACTTTAAATAATGTCAAATAGAATCATTATTAGATTATTCATCAACGTATGACAAAGAGCATACATCAAACTAACGTGAAACCACCACACAACACGTACAAACCCGACATTGAGTGAAAATCATGCCAGCAAGACCTTCTGCCTGAAAACACACAAAAACCATCACCTAGACATCGGGAGCATTCGCATACCCTGAGACACCCTCTAGGAGAAACGGGAGCGCTCATCCGGTATAGCAGACTCTCGACGAGAACCTCATGCACACGCTGAAAAAGTAGTCACCGCCGTCTTACCACCGAGCAATTTTCATGTCAAAGATCCACATAGAATTCATCAAGACTCCCGTCAACGCCTGCACAGCGACATGCGATGCCACAACCTTGCGTGCGTCTATCGACACGCCTCCACCGACGAGACCCAGCTGCACCATGCCGCTGAAACTCGACGACGTTGAAGCGGTAAAATCCACCCCGCTCGTAACACCCCAAAATCGGTACTATACAGACTTTAACATTTGGTGCTAAGCTCCGCATAATAACGATCCAGAGACGCCCACCAAGCACAAGGTGCACGTAGAAACATACACGCCCACCAAGCAGTGCCGTTACACGAGTTCACGATGGAACCACCACAAAAGAAGAGAAATTTTATGATGCATTATAATACACGAGAGCACATGTATTATATGGGCGATCTAACGGATGAGAATAATTGGGCCTTTTTGAGCCCAAGGGTATTTTCGACCTAATTTTTTTTACCTTTAATCGGTCCAATTAGGTCCAGGGGTATTCTCGTCCTAAATTTTTCGATTAAATTAATTGCATTAATAAAGCACTTCATTATAGAGGTCCCATCATCGTACGTACTCTTTTGAATTTTGGTTCGAGCGGTTCGTCCTCTCTCCTCCTCTCGAGCCCTAACCTCGGGCCCCCTCGATCGCCTCTGTGCCCTCGATCGCCCCCGACGCCCTTGATCGCCGCCGATCGCACCCGCCGTGTCTACCCCTCCTGCTCCTACTCCTCCCCTCCCCCTCCATCGCAAGTCACCCCACTCGGGTCGTGGCGCCAGATCTTCCGACGAGCCGCTAATCCACTCCTTCCCTGAGCGGACGCCACGTTCCCCGACCTGAGAGGCCACATCATCCTCATCGACGTGCATCGACTTTTTCACGCCGGATCTTCGCTGTAAGTGCCTAGCCATCTCAAATCTTTTCTGGCCCCTTCTGCATATAGAACCAATAGGGGTCGGATTTGATTCGGGTTTATCATATGTCATGTGAGGTTTAGGGTTTATCATTTCAGAAAGTTGTGACGAGATTTCGGTCGGATTTGGTCAGGGTTTAGGATATGTCATTTGAGGATTGGGGTTTATGTTTTCAGAAAGTTGTCATGAGATTACGATTGAAAGGAAGTGTAAGTCGGATGTAGCTAGGACATATTGAAGAACTTAGTTAGGATTATGTGGCATGAGAAAGTTATCAGCAGATTTGGATTCAGAGAAAGTTATTTTGGATCTAGTTAGGAGATACTTTTGAATTGAGTTTCGAGATATTTTGGATTTAGTTAGGAGATAATTATTTTGTATGGAGTTTGGACTTATTTTGGATTTAGTTAGGAGATAATTTGGATTTAGTTAGGACATACTTTTGGATTTTGTTAGGAGATAATTTTGAATGGAGTTTGGAGATAATTGATCTATCAGGGTGGATCTATCAAGGCATTTGAAGGACTCGTGGACTATGGATTTAGTTAGGAGATCATCAGTTAGAGCTAGTACAATCAATTACAAATTTCTGGATTTAGTCGGGGCATATTTACTTACAGCTTTTGAAGGACAGAGTTAGGTACATGAATCCGATATGTAAAATTAAATCAATTATTTAAGCAGAGTAGTGCATAATTTCGGTAACGTATGCTATCCATCCGTAACATTGACTATCTGTTTTCGCTGGCAGCATAACGACATGGATGATAAAGGCAACGATGGCAAAAACTTGGGTTATACAGGCAAGGGTGACAAGGACATGGGTCATACAGGCAACGAAGGCAAAGGCATGGATGATAAGGACACTGATTTCGTAGCCATGGACCCCAAAGGAATAGATGGTATGTGCATGGATGATAAGGATAATGAGGATGCAGGCAAGGATGGCATAGACATGGATGATGTACACATGCAAGGTAAAGGAATTGATAATAAAGGCATGGCTGGTTCAGACCTGAATGAGTGTATGGAATACTTAGAGATTGTGAAGAAGATGTTCAGGACTGAGGATACGTAGCCTATGCGAGAAAAAAAGGATTTGGTGTTAGAAAGGATGATCTGAAGTACAGGGGTCCGGGTCCGAAACAAAATGCATACAAAAAGACATACAAGTGCTGCAAACAAGGATGGCAGGCACTTAAGCACTTTAACAGAGCTGAAAGAAAAAGAACACCGAGAGGTCTTTCTCGGTGTGGGTGTCCCGCTCTTTTTCAGGTTGAGCTACAAGATCGCAGTGGCCTCTGGTTTGTCAAGAATTTTGTGGACAAGCATAACCATCTGTTTGTCCCTGCTGACCTGACTCCGTACTTATCGGCTCATCGTAGAATGACTGACACACAAAAGGCCGATGTCATCGAGTATGCTGTCGGTGGACTTCGAACACATCAGATTATGAATGTAATGGAGAAGAATGCCGAAGGTCCCGACAAGCTTGGATTTATAGATCGAGATCTATACAACCATGTTTCAGTCCAGAAGAAGCGCAAGATAGAGGCAGTGACGCTGGATATTTGCTCACCTATATGATTGCACAGAAAAAAGTAGACGTGGAATTCTTTTTCAAATACACAAAAGACAGCGAAGGCCATTTGAGGAACATATTCTGGGCTGACTCACAATCTCGCATTGACTATGTTGCCTTTGGTGGTGTCGTGGTGTTCGACAGTACATATCGGTCTAACAAGTACAAGCTTCCGTTTGTTCCATTTGTTGGTCTGAACCATCACTGCAACACAGTTTTGTTTGGGGTCGGTCTAGTGTCAGATGAGACAGTTGCATCATACCAGTGGCTTCTTCATGTATTTTTGGAGGCAATGTCCCAGACGGCACCAATTTCAGCAATCACCGATGGGGACGATGCAATGGCTAAAGCAATAGCTACTGTCTGGACCGGAACAGATCATCGTTTGTGCACGTGGCATATCGAGGAGAATATGGTGATGCACCTCCGCAAGAAAAAGCTTGAGGAATTTAGGGAATTCATTTGTTGTCGTTGGGATGTTGATGAGTTTGAGAAAAGATGGGAGGCTTATAAGGTTCGGTTCAAAATAAAACCAACAGGGTAAGTATGCTGAGGAAGGTTAATAAGATGTATGAGCTGCGACACAAATGGGTTGCTGCGTACACAAAGGGTAGATATTTCCTAGTCATGATGAGTAATCAGAGCAGTGAGTCTCTCAACTCAAGGCTTCATGTGCACCTGAACAGGAAGATGCAGCTTGTTAATTTGTTGCAGCATGTTGAGCACTGTGTATCCATAATGCGTAAGAATGAAGCAGCATTAGACGCAGTAGCAACACATACGATACCCTTCACTAAGCTGAATGCACACCCTCTGAAGATTGCTGCCTCTTATATTTATACAACTGTGATGTTTCCAAAGGTAAATAGTCAGATTGTCGAAGGGACAAATTGGCAAGTCACGGACCGGGTAGCATGTGATGGTTTGGTCGTGTTTGGAGTTTTGCGCAAAGCCCCATATGATAAAGTCCCATATGGCAGGGATGCTAGAGAATTGCAAGCTAAGGAAGGTAAGTATGCTGAGGACTTGCATGCAAAAAAATTGGATGCTGAGGAACCCAATGACTTGGAAGGTAGGGATGCTGAGGACTTGCATGCAAAAAACTTGGATGCTGAGGATCCCAATGACTTGGAAGGCAAGGATGGTGTGGACTTGCATGCCAAAAAACTAGATGCTAAGGATCCCAATCACTTGGAAGGTAAGGACAGTGAGGAGTTGGATGCAAAAAAGTTGGATGCACAAGGCGTGGATGCTAAGCCTGTGGATTTTATATATCACGTGACTTGTCTATTTAGAGGAGCAAGACTGGATGATGCAGCTTGTAAATGTAAAAAGTTGGAATGTCAGGATTACCCATGCGCACATATATTCTGCATTCTGGATCATCTTGGTGTACGCACATTTCCAAAAAAAATGTCAAGAAAAGATGGACAATGCATGCCAAGCCAGCATTCCCTTCTTCGAGGACTGCGAATACTCATGTATGGTCTGATCACATGAATAAGTATCATCAACTACGCAACATGGCTAGTGACGCTTTATTCACAGCCGTAGCTAGCGATTCACAGTCAGAACATGTGATGGAGCTCCTCAGGAGTATATTGGTTGATGGAGCAAAAACTGATTTGGAGCTCCTCAGGAGTATATTGGTTGATGGAGAAAAAACTGATTTAGATGAAGGCCATAACTTCTCTGCTGCTCGCGAATGCTGCACTAATGACGCGAAAAATCCAATCAAAATAGTTCCAAAAGGGAGACCAACTACCGAAGAATCGAACAAGAGGATTAAATCCAGGCGCGAGCGGATGAGAGGGAAAAAAGCAACAAAGTTAGTGCACATGTTTATCTCGTTGTTCATTTCCATAGATGCTTACAATGTTAATATGTTCTCTCTTTTTCTTCAATTTACTTAGGAACAAATCGGGGAAATCAAAGGTCACAAGAAGGAAGAAGCGAAAAGAGAAAGACTAAGAGACAGAAGAAGACACAGATTTAGATATAGAAGAAGAGGAAGATTCAAAAAAAGCAACGAAGTTAGTGCACATATTAATCTCATTGTTCATTTCCATACATGCTTACAGTGTTAATATGTTCTCTCGGAGAGTGTTCGCATGTTTTTCTTCAATTTACGCAGGAAAAAATCAGGGAAATCAAATAGCACAAGGAGGAAGAAGCAAAAAGAGAAGACAGAGTCATATACAGAAGAAGAGACAGAGGCAGATACAGAAGAAGAGACAGAGGCAGATACGAAAGAAGAGGAAGATTCAGGTACAGAAGAAGAGGAAGATTCAGATGCAGAAGAAGAAGGAGATTCAGATGCAGAAGAAGAGGGAGATTCAGATGAGGAAGTAGAGGAAGATTCAGATGCAAAAGATGGTGGGCTGAGGAGGGCTAGAAAGAGACCATTGGAGGTTGCAGAAGAGGATTAGGCAAAACCAAACAAGTGGGCATTAGCACAATTGTGCGTACTTAAACATGTTTTCGAATGCCGGCCGCAGATTCATCTATTTCATTTTTTGCAGGAAACGCAAGGGCGCTCCAAATGTCAATGCTGGGAGGACGAAAAAGAACGATGACAATGGTGTGCGAGGAAAACCAGTGAAGTTAGTGTATGTACTTACATGTCCACTCTAGAAGTCAGGTATTTGCTAGTACTGTGTGGACGTTTCTTAACTTTTCCAGGAAAGACTCTAGTAAGGACGGTAAAAACATGACAAATGGATGATGAAGACAAAACGGCCTGCTAGGAATGTACCACAGGCTGAGCGAATAAGAGTTGTCAGGTTAGCTTCTATAGCTATGAAGAGCAAATCAGTGAAGTTAGTATTTTTTCTGTTATAGTGTACTATACATGCTCAAATCTTCTTTGCTATCCTATTAACAAACGTTGTTTCATTGAGGGAAGCTAAAGTGAAGTCGAGACAAGATGTTTAGATGCACAGGGTCAAGCAGAGAAAACAAAAGGATTTCTGGGGTCGAAAAATTGAGAACAAACTAAAGTAGACAGTTTTCCATGCCGTGATCCACCTTATTTCTCATGTATTAGACCTATTTGATGGACTGCCACTATTTTCTAAATTCCTTGTTTGATTGGTACACCCTCATTTTATTATGAACGGGTCGACATGGTAGGCTAGTTATGATTTATCAACATCGATGAAACAATGCATTTTTAGTGAAGTTGGTTTTCTGTATTTTTTTCATTTTTTTACATAATATATTGCTGAAATTTGTTCAAAGTGTAGTCAAATTTTATACTTGAAATATAAAATAGAAACCAAAAAATTATATATATAAGAAAATAGAACGTTAATAGAAACCTCGTTTTCAACTAACATTGAAAATCGTTTATTTTCAAATAGAAAATAAGCATACTGATATTTTAAAAATAGCATGCTCATTTGAAAAAAGCATGTTCAATTGAAAATAAAATATAATGAATATGCTGATTTAAAAATAGCATGCTGATTTTAAAAATAGCATGCTACTTTTAAAATTATAATGCTCTTTTCAATATGCTACTTCTAAAATAACATGTTGATTTCAAAAATATCATGCTAATTTTAAAAATAGCATGATACTTTTAAAAATATAATGCTCTTTTCAATATGCTACTTTTAAAATAGCATGCTGTTTTCAAAAATATCATGCTAATTTTAAAAATAGCTAAAAATAGCATGCTTATTTTAAATATATAATGCTCTTTTCAATATGCTACTTTTAAAATAGCATGCTGATTTAAAAAAAATCATGTTCTTTTGAATATGTTGTTTTTAAAAATAGCATGCTGATTTCAAAATAACAGCCTCATTCTAAAAATATAACGTTGCTTTTAAAAATATAATGCTTTTTTTAAAAATATAACATTGTTTTTAAACTGATTTAAAAAATTACATGCTTTTTTAAATATGTTGTTTTGAAAACATCATTTTTTTAATTACGCTTTTTAAAAGATAGCATGTTTTTTATTATATACTGTTTATCAAATTAAAAAAAACATCATTTTGAAAATAGCATGCCATCTCAAAAGTAACAGAAACATCATTTTTTGCATTGCATTTCGACCCGCAAGTTTTTGTTTTGCATTGCATTTTTTTGTGCGACACACATACAAACCGCATTTTCAAAATAACTCGTACTAGCCAACACAAAAACCTCGTTCAAAAATGAAAGTAGTGCCTAATCCATTTGAAACCCGGTTAGATTTGATTCTAAAAATACTAGCATCACTGTGGCAAAAAAAGGAAATATAATTGCAGTCCATAAAGGTAATTATATCAAGGAGGGTACCAGGGTGCGTTATATATATATATATATAGACTTGCATAGCAAGTACATTACACCACATAGGGTTCATACTACCACCAATTTACTGCCAAGTTCCACTTAATGGACGATCTACATATCCAATCGGACTCAAAAGTTATACCACCAAAGTACCAGTTACTACCAAATACCAATTACTACTAAGTTGCACTTACTGGACCCTAAAGCTGACACTACCAACTTGCAGTTACTGGCTAGTACATACATATTATAAAACTAGCGTCAAACTACTGCGGCGGGTCAACGAATCATGATGCCACTAACCATGTTCACCCTAAGCCCACCTCCACTCCTTTTCATGAACCTGAAGATGGCCATTTGATCTTCCTTCATTTTGGCGCCCTCAACGACTTCTGTCTAGTTCTTTGTCATGATCGCTCGCCCGTCCTTCTTGCCCATCTTGAACAAGACTTTTTTATTACCTTCAAAATGTTCGTTGGTGACACGCACAACCATGGGCTTTCGCAAATAATCTTTGAGGTAGGCTTGATTGTAATCCTTTGATAAGCACTGATTGCACAGGGAAATAAATAATGTTACATAAAAAATGAAGTATGATTTGCACAAAAAAAGTAAGTACGATTTGCACAACCACGCCCGTCCTGCTCTCTGTCTCTACATGATGGCATTTTCACTAGTGAAGTATGATTTGCAAAAAGAAAATTCCAAGTGTTTACCATCTTGCTGTTCCCTCTGATGACTGCCGAGCGAGTGACGGTGCTGACATAGTATGGTATGGGAGGTTGGCACTGCTTTACTATGGATTTGAGACAGTCCCACCGATCCTCGTTTAGCGATACATGGTTGCCGTAGAAGATGCGATCCTCGAAAGTTCCTTTTCTCACATGGTATCTCGGACCTATATAAAAAAATTAAGACCACAGAGTAGTAAATAATTTCATATGTAAGATCTAGAACATCAGCACTCGGTTAATGATCAATGCCTACTCCAATGATCAAGAAATGAAGGACATGGATAACCCAATCACATCCACCTAGCGATATCTCGTAGAAACATGGGCAAATTGAATATTTGATTTATTTAAACTAACAACTAAACACTGCTCTATGTAAGCTCTAGTTCAGTCAATGTTGATTTGGAAGGTCGTTTAGAACCCAAACAGAGCAATGTGTGGTAATCAAGTGTCACTCAAACATCAACTTTTGATATTTCATGGTTCATTTAATATCTGACCAGCCAAATAGAACTTTACCCCGCAGTGCCAAGATAGGATCGTGGTCCACATCGCCATCTCCATCAGAACTATCATTAGTGTCATAGTCGCTAGAGGTGTCGTGATCACCGCTATAGTCGTCACTCCCACGTGAAGTGGTCCGGTGATCACTCTCTTCACTGCTGATGAGGATGGTTTCCCTTGCCATTCAAACCTGTTGCATGGATTGCAATGAACACATGTTAGTTATTGATATATGAAATCAGTCCTCCATTAAGAATTGTTAGCACCATATACAATGTGAATAATCTTTTTGCATACTTCTTTCTAAGTACGTAGTTCATGTATAAACATCTACACGAAAAAGCTAGTTCACAATTATTCGCACGACTAGTCAAGACTAGTGGTTAGACTCATAATCATTGGGCAGACATAACCAATTAGGATATTTCAAGGTTAAAATTTTGTGAGCTGGACAAGAAAACTTGGTAACCAACCAATTGTTGGGGAACGTTGCAGAAAACAAAAATTTTCCTACGGTTTCACCAAGATCCATCTATGAGTTCATCTAGCAACGAGTGATCGGATTGCGTCTACATACCTTTTTAGATCACGCGCGGAAGCGTTCAAAGAACGGGGATGAGGAAGTCGTACACAATGTGATCCAAATCACCGGAGATCCTAGCACCGAACGGACGGCACCTCCGCGTTCAACACACGTACGGTCAGCGTGACGTCTCCTCCTTCTTGATCCAGCAAGGGAGAAGGAGAGGTTGATGAAGATCCAGCAGCACGACGGCGTGGTGGTGGATGCAGGGCGTCACAGTAGCATGGCTTCGCCTTATACTACGAGAGAGAGAGGTGTAACAAGGGAGAGGGAGGCGCCAGGGCTCAAGGTATCGCTGCCCCCTCCGTCCCCCTCATATATATAGGCTCCCTTAGGGGGGGCGCCGGCCCTAGGAGATGAGATCTCCTAGGGGGGGCGGCGGCCAGGCCTGGAGTGGCCCCCAAGGCAAGGTGGGCGCCCCCCCACCCCTAGGGCTTCAACCCTAGGCGCATGGGGTGGGCCTAGGGGGGCGCACCAGCCCACTATGGGCTGGTTCCCCTTCCCACTTTGGCCCATGGGGCCCTCCGGGATGGGTGGCCCCACCCGGTGGACCCCCGGGACCCTTCCGGTGGTCCTGGTACAATACCGGTGACCCCGAAACTTGTCCCGATGGCCGAAACAACACTTCCTATATATAATTCTTTACCTCCAGACTATTCCGAAACTCCTCGTGACGTCCGGGATCTCATCTGGGATTCCGAACAACATTCGGGTTACTGCATATACATATCTTCACAACCCTAGCGTCACCGAACCTTAAGTGTATAGACCCTACGGGTTCGGGAGACATGCAGACATGACCGAGATGACTCTCCGGTCAATAACCAACAGCGGGATCTGGATACCCATGTCGGCTCCCACATGCTCCTCGATGATCTCATCGGATGAACCACGATGTCAAGGATTCAAGCAACCCCGTATACAATTCCCTTTGTCAATCGGTATGTTACTTGCCCGAGATTCGATCGTCGGGATCCCAATACCTCGTTCAATCTCGTTACCGCAAGTCACTTTACTCGTACCGTAATGCATGATCCCGTGACCAGACACTTGGTCACTATGAGCTCACAATGATGATGCATTACCGAGTGGGCCCAGTGATACCTCTCCGTCATACGGAGTGACAAATCCCAGTCTTGATCCGCGTCAACCCAACAGACACTTTCGGAGATACCCGTAGTATACCTTTATAGTCACCCAGTTACGTTGTGACGTTTGGTACACCCAAAGCACTCCTACGGTATCCGGGAGTTACACGATCTCATGGTCTAAGGAAAGGATACTTGACATTGGAAAAACTCTAGCAAACGAACTATACGATCTTGTGCTATGTTTAGAATTGGGTCTTGTCCATCACATCATTCTCCTAATGATGTGATCTCGTTATCAATGACATCCAATGTCCATAGTCAGGAAACCATGACTATCTGTTGATCAACGGGCTAGTCAACTAGAGGCTTACTAGGGACATATTGGTGTCTGTTATTCACACATGTATTACGATTTCCGGATAACACAATTATAGCATGAATAAAGACAATTATCATGAACAAGGAAATATAATAATAATGCTTTTATTATTGCCTCTAGGGCATATTTCCAACAGTCTCCCACTTGCACTAGAGTCAATAATCTACTTACATTGTGATGAATCGAACACCCATGGAATTCTGGTGTTGATCATGTTTTGCTCTAGGGAGAGGTTTAGTCAACGGATCCGCTACATTCAGGTCCGTATGTACTTTACAAATCTCTATGTCTCCATCTTGAACATTTTCACGAATGGAGTTGAAACGACGCTTGATGTGCCTTGTCTTCTTGTGAAACCTGGGCTCCTTGGCAAGTGCAATGTCTCCAGTGTTATCACAGAAGAGTTTGATTGGCCCCGACGCATTGGGTATGACTCCTAGGTCGGTGATGAACTCCTTCACCCAAATTGCTTCATGTTATGCCTTCGAGGCTGCCATGTACTCCGCTTCACATGTAGATCCCGCCACGACACTCTGCTTGCAACTGCACCAGCTTACTGCCCCACCATTCAAAATATACACGTATCCGGTTTGTGACTTAGAGTCATCCAGATCTGTGTCGAAGCTAGCGTCGACGTAACCCTTTACGACGAGCTCTTCGTCACCTCCATAAACGAGAAACATTTCCTTAGTCCTTTTCAGGTACTTCAGGATATTCTTGACCGCTGTCCAGTGTTCCTTGCCGGGATTACTTTGGTACCTTCCTACCAAACTTACGGCAAGGTTTACATCAGGTCTGGTACACAGCATGGCATACATAATAGAACCTATGGCTGAGGCATAGGGGATGACACTCATCTCTTCTATATCTTCTGCCGTGGTCGGACATTGAGCTGAGCTCAATTTCACACCTTGTAACACAGGTAAGAACCCCTTCTTAGACTGATCCATATTGAACTTCTTCAATATCTTATCTAGGTATGTGCTTTGTGAAAGACCTATGAGGCGTCTCAATCTATCTCTATAGATCTTGATGCCTAATATATAAGCAACTTCTCCAAGGTCCTTCATTGAAAAACTCTTATTCAAGTAGGCCTTAATGCTGTCCAAGAGTTCTATATCATTTCCCATCAAAAGTATGTCATCTACATATAATATGAGAAATGCTACAGAGCTCCCACTCACTTTCTTGTAAACGCAGGCTTCTCCATAAGTCTGTGTAAACCCAAACGCTTTGATCATCTCATCAAAGCGAATGTTCCAACTCCGAGATGCTTGCACCAGCCCATAAATCGAGTGTTGGAGCTTGCACACCTTGTCAGCGTTCTTAGGATCGACAAAACCTTCCGGCTGCATCATATACAATTCTTCCTTAAGGAAACCATTAAGGAATGCCGTTTTGACGTCCATTTGCCATATCTCATAATCATAGTATGCGGCAATTGCTAACATAATTCGGACGGACTTCAGCTTCGCTACCGGTGAGAGAAAGTCTCATCGTAGTCAACCCCTTGAACTTGTCGATAACCCTTAGCGACAAGCCGAGTTTATGGATGGTCACATTACCATCCGCGTCTGTCTTCTTCTTAAAGATCCATTTATTTTCTATGGCTCGCCGATCATCGGGCAAGTCAGTCAAAGTCCATACTTCGTTTTCATACATGGATCCTATCTCGGATTTCATGGCTTCCAGCCATTTGTCGGAATCCGGGCCCACCATCGCTTCTTCATAGTTCGAAGGTTCGCCGTTGTCTAACAACATGATTTCCAAGACAGGGTTGCCGTACCACTCTGGTGCGGAACGTGTCCTTGTGGACTTACGAATTTCAGTAGGAGCTTGATCAGAAGTATCTTGATCACCATCATTAACTTCCTCTCTAGTCGGTGCAGGCACCTCAGGAACATTTTCTTGAGTTGCGCCCTTTCCGGTTCAAGAGGTAATACTTCATCAAGTTCTACTTTCCTCCCACTTACTTCTTTCAAGAGAAACTCTTTCTCCAGAAAGGATCCATTTTTGGCAACAAAGATCTTGCCTTCGGATCTGAGGTAGAAGGTATACCCAATAGTTTCTTTAGGGTATCCTATGAAGACACATTTTTCCGACTTGGGTTCGAGCTTTTCAGGTTGAAGTTTCTTGACATAAGCATCGCATCCCCAAACTTTTAGAAACGGCAACTTAGGTTTCTTCCCAAACCATAATTCATACGGTGTCGTCTCAACGGATTTCGACGGAGCCCTATTTAAAGTGAATGCGGCAGTCTCTAAAGCATATCCCCAAAAAGATAGCGGTAAATCGGTAAGAGACATCATAGATCGCACCATATCTAATAGAGTGCGATTACGACGTTCGGACACACCATTACGCCGAGGTGTTCCAGGCGGCGTGAGTTGTGAAACTATTCCACATTTTCTTAAGTGTGTACCAAATTCGTGACTCAAGTATTCTCCTCCACGATCTGATCGTAGGAACTTGATTTTTCTGTCACGTTGATTCTCAACCTCACCCTGAAATTCCTTGAACTTTTCAAAGGTTTCAGACTTGTGTTTCATTAAGTAGACATACCCATATCTACTCAAGTCATCAGTGAGGGTGAGAACATAACGATAGCCACCGTGAGCCTCAACGCTCATTGGACCGCACACATCAGTATGTATGATTTCCAATAAGTTGGTTGCTCACTCCATTGTTCCTGAGAACGGAGTCTTGGTCATTTTACCCATGAGGCATGGTTCGCACGTGTCAAATGATTCATAATCAAGAGACTCTAAAAGTCCATCTGCATGGAGCTTCTTCATGCGTTTGACACCTATGTGACCAAGGCGGCAGTGCCACAAGTATGTGGGACCATCATTATCAACCTTACATCTTTTGGTACTCACACTATGAACATGTGTAGCATTACGCTCGAGATTCATTAAGAATAAACCATTCACCATCGGAGCATGACCATAAAACATATCTCTCATATAAATAGAACAACCATTATTCTCGGATTTAAATGAGTAGCCATCTCGAATTAAACGAGATCTCGATACAATGTTCATGCTCAAATCTGGCACTAAATAACAATTATTAAGGTTTAAAACTAATCCCGAAGGTAAATGTAGAGGTAGCGTGCCGACGGCGATCACATTGACCTTGGAACCTTTGCCGACGTGCATCGTCACCTCGTCCTTTGCCAGTCTCCGCTTATTCTGCAGCTCCTGCTTCGAGTTACAAATGTGAGCAACTGCACCGGTATCAAATACCCAGGAGTTACTATGATTACTGGTAAGGTACACATCAATCACATGTATATCACATATACCTTTTGTTTTTCCGGCCTTCTTGTCCGCTAAGTATTTGGGGCAGTTCCGCTTCCAGTGACCACTTCCCTTGCAATAAAAGCACTCAGTCTCGGGCTTGGGTCCATTCTTTGGCTTCTTCCCGGCAGCTTGCTTGCCGGGCGCGGCAACTCCCTTGCCGTCCTTCTTGAAGTCCTTTTTACCCTTGCCCTTCTTGAACTTAGTGGTTTTATTCACCATCAACACTTGATGTTCCTTCTTGACTTCTACCTCTGCTGATTTCAGCATTGAAAATAACTCAGGAATGGTCTTTTCCATCCCCTGCATATTGAAGTTCATCACAAAGCTCTTGTAGCTTGGTGGAAGCGACTGGAGGATTCTGTCAATGACCGCATCATCCGGGAGATTAACTCCCAGCTGAGTCAAGCGGTTATGTAACCCATACATAGTGAGTATGTGCTCACTGACAGAACTATTTTCCTCCATCTTAAAGCTGAAGAACTTGTCGGAGACTTCATATCTCTCGACCCGGGCATGAGCTTGAAAAACCATTTTCAGCTCTTCGAACATCTCATATGCTCCATGTCTCTCAAAACGCTTTTGGAGCCCCGGCTCTAAGCTGTAAAGCATGCCGCACTGAACGAGGGAGTAGTCATCAACACGTGTCTGCCAAGCGTTCATAACGTCTTGGTTCTGTGGGACGGGTGCGTCACCTAGCGGTGTTTGTAGGACATATTCTTTCTTGGCAGCTATGAGGATGATCCTCAGGTTCCGGACCCAGTCCGTGTAGTTGCTGCCATCATCTTTCAGCTTGGTTTTCTCTAGGAACGCGTTGAAGTTGAGGACTACGTTGGCCATTTGATCTACAAGACATATTGTAAATATTTTAGACTAAAGTTCATGATAATTAAGTTCATCTAATCAAATTATTCAATGAACTCCAACTTAGATAGACATCCCTCTTCTAGTCATCTAAGTATAACATGATCCGAGTCAACTAGGCCGTGTCCGATCATCACGTGAGACGGACTAGTCAACGTCGGTGAACATCTTCATGTTGATCGTATCTTCTATACGACTTATGCTCGACCTTTCGGTCTTCTGTGTTCCGAGGCCGTGTCTGTACATGCTAGGCTCGTCAAGTCAACCTAAGTGTTTGCATGTGTAAATCTGTCTTACACCCGTTGTATGTGAACGTTGGAATCTAACACCCGATCATCACGTGGTGCTTCGAAACAACGAACTGTCGCAACGGTGCACAGTTAGGGGAAACACTTTCTTGAAATTATTATGAGGGATCATCTTATTTACTACCGTCGTTCTAAGTAAACAAGATGCAAAACATGATAAACATCACATGCAATCAAATAATAATAGTGACATGATATGGCCAATATCACATAGCTCCTTTGATCTCCATATTGGGGCTCCATGATCATCTTGTCACCGGCATGACACCATGATCTCCATCATCATGATCTCCATCATCGTGTCTCCATGAAGTTGCTCGCGTTTAGCAATAAAGTAAAGTAATTCACATGACGTTTCTCAATGACACGCAGGTCATATAAAAAATAAAGACAACTCCTATGGCTCCTGCCGGTTGTCATACTCATCGACATGCAAGTCGTGATTCCTATTACAATAGCATGAACATCTCATACATCACATATATATCATTCATCATTCATCACAACTTTGGCCATATCATATCACAAAGCACTTGCTGCAAAAACAAGTTAGACGTCCTCTAATAGTTGTTGCAAGTTTTACGTGGCTGCAGTAGGGTTCTAGCAAGAACGTTTTCTTACCTACATGAAACCACAACGTGATTTGTCAACTTCTATTTACCCTTCATAAGGACCCTTTTCATCGAATCCGCTCCAACTAAAGTAGGAGAGACAGACACCCGCCAGCCACCTTATGCAACTAGTGCATGTTAGTCGGTGGAACCGGTCTCACGTAAGCGTACGTGTAAGGTTGGTCCAGGCCGCTTCATCCCACAATACCGTTGAAGCATGATAAGACTAGTAGCGGCAAGAAAATTGACAACATCTACACCCACAACAAATTGTGTTCTACTCGCGCAAGAAGAACTACGCATAGACCTAGCTCTGATACCACTGTTGGGGAACGTTGCAGAAAACAAAAAATTTCCTACGGTTTCACCAAGATCCATCTATGAGTTCATCTAGCAGCGAGTGATCGGATTGCATCTACATACCTTTGTAGATCACACGCGGAAGCATTCAAAGAACGGGGATGAGGAAGTCGTACACAACGTGATCCAAATCACCGGAGATCCTAGCGCCGAACGGACGGCACCTCCGCGTTCAACACACGTAAGGTCAGCGTGACGTCTCCTCCTTCTTGATCCAGCAAGGGGGAAGGAGAGGTTGATGAATATCCAGCAGCACGACGGCGTGGTGGTGGATGCAGGGCGTCACAGTAGCAGGGCTTCGCCTTATACTACGAGAGAGAGTGGTGTAACAGGGGAGAGGGAGGCGCCAGGGCTCAAGGTATCGCTGCCCCCTCCCTCCCCCTCATATATATAGGCTCCCCTAGGGGGGCCGGCCCTAGGAGATGAGATCTCCTAGGGGGGGCGGCGGCCAGGGCTGGAGTGGCCCCCAAGGCAAGGTGGGGCGCCCCCCCCCACCCCTAGGGTTTCAACCCTAGGAGCATGGGGTCGGCCTAGGGGGGCGCACCAGCCCACTATGGGCTGGTTCCCCTTCCCACTTTGGCCCATGGGGCCCTCCGGGATGGGTTGCCCCACCCGGTGGACCCCCGGGACCCTTCCGGTGGTCCCGGTACAATACCGGTGACCCCGAAACTTGTCCCGATGGCCGAAACAGCACTTCCTATATATAATTCTTTACCTCCAGACTATTTCGAAACTCCTCGTGACGTCCGGGATCTCATCTGGGATTCCGAACAACATTCGGGTTACTGCATATACATATCTTCACAACCCTAGCGTCACCGAACCTTAAGTGTATAGACCCTACGGGTTCGGGAGACATGCAGACATGACCGAGATGACTCTCCGGTCAATAACCAACAGCGGGATCTGGATACCCATGTCGGCTCCCACATTCTCCTCGATGATCTCATCGGATGAACCACGATGTCAAGGATTCAAGCAACCCCGTATACAATTCCCTTTGTCAATCGGTATGTTACTTGCCCGAGATTCGATCGTCGGTATCCCAATACCTCGTTCAATCTCGTTACCGGCAAGTCACTTTACTCGTACCGTAATGCATGATCCCGTGACCAGACACTTGGTCACTATGAGCCCATAATGATGATGCATTACCGAGTGGGCCCAGTGATACCTCTCCGTCATACGGAGTGACAAATCCCAGTCTTGATCCGCGTCAACCCAACAGACACTTTCGGAGATACCCGTAGTATACCTTTATAGTCACCCAGTTACGTTGTGACGTTTGGTACACCCAAAGCACTCCTACGGTATCCGAGAGTTTCACGATCTCATGGTTTAAGGAAAGGATACTTGACATTGGAAAAACTCTAGCAAACGAACTATACGATCTTGTGCTATGTTTAGGATTGGGTCTTGTCCATCACATCATTCTCCTAATGATGTGATCTCGTTATCAATGACATCCAATGTCCATAGTCAGGAAACCATGACTATCTGTTGATCAACGGGCTAGTCAACTAGAGGCTTACTAGGGACATGTTGGTGTCTGTTATTCACACATGTATTACGATTTCCGGATAACACAATTATAGCATGAATAAAGACAATTATCATGAACAAGGAAATATAATAATAATGCTTTTATTATTGCCTCTAGGGCATATTTCCAACACCAATTAGTAGCCATGTAAAAATGAACCATGATTGACTACTCTCATCGAGCAATGCGTGAAACTATAACTGATCTGTCTTTGATCACTGCAAATTTCCTGATGGGCTATTGTGTGGTCCCATCAGGTAATAAATATAAAGTCTTTAAATTGTCCCAACAAAACAAATAATGCATTTGTTGTTGTACATAACATTTTTAGAGGTAGCTGTGGAGGTTAATTTTCCAATTTCCAGTGAGAATAAGGACATGATAGAATCTCTCAAGCAAGATGACAGCATAGTGAAGGCTATGAGAACGAGCAAGGTATGCTGACCAATAGTCACCCTTTTGTATACTTGCTATTTATTTACTCATTACTACCCATACCAACAAGTAAAATCATGATTATAAAGTATAATGGCAGAAAATCCAACAGTGAGGAATTTGTTGCAATGTGTACTACTAGCTCATAGGAAATTTTCATTGACCGCATCAAGCCCATACCATATCTTGGAGATAGGCTGACATAATTCAAGTAAGCAGTAACAACAATCAGGAAAAATATGCACCAACCAAAAATATTACATGTGTGCACATATCATCAAAACATGCACCAATCAAGAGTAGTCTATACTTGAAAAATCCTTCAAAATCTGCACTAATCATCATACTACCATCGAGTAATGCATGAAACTATAACTGATCATCATTCCATCATTACAAATTTCCTCATGGACTGCTTCTGTGCTCGCCTTTTTAGTTTTTAATAACTAAGCATCAGCAAATACATATACACAGCCTTCAAACTAACCCAACAAACCGAAACATGTGTATGCTCCTGTGAATATACTTTTTCTATATCTAGCAGTGGGGGGCCATTTTCCAGGGGGAAAAGGTACTTGATAGCATCTGTCAAGCTAGATGATAGCATAGTGAAGGCTATGTCGACGAGCAAGGTATGCTGGCCAACACCCACCTTTTTCTCTTACTTGCACGAAAGTGTTTCCCCATTACTACCCATACGAACAAGTAAAACCATGATTACGCAGTACATTGTCAGGTCATCTTGCTGTAAAATTACTTGTTTCAATATGACCTACTAGTTGACAGTAAATCTGCGAATACCCGAAACATGCACACAAGCATGTGTCAGATTTTTACTTGGGCGGTGCTGCTAGATCGCAGAATTAAGGTCGGATCGACATTCCAAGGGCAGGGAAGATCAATATTACCTGCGAAGTGGTACTAGATGGGGCTGGAGTAGACTTGTTCGAAGCTGGCACCACCAGAGCTTCGGGCGGCGCGACCAGGATTGGGGAGAAGAGGTGCCGTTGTCGGACCTTGCTGTCGACGAAGCAGTGGAGAATCGTGGCCGGAGCAGGGGGGAGTGGGTGGCCTCGCGGATCCGGCCGATTTGACGACGACGGGGGCGGCCAAGGTGACGGCTTGGCAAACCCTAGCCGTCGCACTCCGCGTCGCCTCTCTGTCTCTACAAAGAATGAAGTGTGGTGGGATTGGGAATGGGGGTGGGGTTGGGGTTGGGGCCATCACTCGGTTTTCTCTCTGCCTCCCACTTGTGCAGGCCCACAAAAGGAAAAAAGTGTTGGGCCGCATCAGATGCAGATTTCGCAGCTTTACCAATTCTGGCCAAACAGAAAAGATCAGCATGACCACAGGTGTTCTTTTAAAGAAACCCTAAAAATACACTAATGTTCATATTGCATGTGGATGAGTCTTTCAGTACACCAAATGATCTTGAATAATTTCAAGCACTCCATAGTATATATATATATATATATGAAAATAATGGTTAACCAATAAAATGGTAAACTATTAGATGCAAGGTTACAAATATTTGAAAAAAATCAATAATTTAATTGTATGCATTTTTATGATTAAATTTAATAAATGTAACATTTTTGCAAAAACTATTATAATTAAAATATTCATTGGTATTTTAAAAAAACCGCAAATGACTACTTATGCCAACCAGAACTTCTTCATGGTTTCGTTTATTCATCTATTCTTTGGCATGCTGGTTCTCATAACACCTTCTTCAGACCTTCTCTTTGTCTGACAAATTCCTGAGATATTGGGCTAGCGCCTTGTGTTTCCCCCTCACACCGTGCTTCATTTGGTATCCTTTGGCAACTCCTTCGGCGTGCTCGAGAATACTAACGAAAGCCGGGTCCAGATATTTGCCACAGAACGCGCAACGATATGCCATACGCTTAAGCACGTTGCACTGTTCATTCTGCAATTCTTCAAGGGTTTTCTGAGTGTGTGCATCCATCTCTCCTTTAGAAATGTCTGCATAATCATGATAATAAGGTTGCAAGTTTAAATTATGTATGATATAAGCTGCACCATTTTTTACAGTACCTAATATTCCCTAAGTTTCATACTGTAGTGCCTATAAATTATTTTCAAAGTAAATATTTATTAACTTTGAAAAAATTTAAGGAGAAAAAAAGCAATATCAAATCCATATGAAAGAATAAATCATATGATGTACTTTTTGAAAAAATGTCAATAAACATGCACAACCTTTCTGATGTCTGACTTTTAGCATAAAACCAAACCGCACTAAATTGGGGAGTGGATGAACCATTAATTTCCCAAAGATTGATTGAATAAATAATGATCATTACGTATAGATGATCAACATTATATTTAGAGCTAGATTCCATTATGCCAATTCAACAATGTATTGATGGTTTAATGATTAACCTCTAACCTTAAACTTGAAGACAGATCTAGGGTTAAAAATTAAAATTACCGTAACGGAATTCCAGTCCATGTCGTGCATGTGTTGCTGCTTGTGATCGACGACGGAGTACTTCACCTCGTTGACACGATGCTTCTCTGGGTCGGACACCGAATAGTCCAAAGCATTCTCGTGGGGATCCCGATCCATGCGATGGACAACGACGTCGGTGGTTAGCTCCGCAAGACCACGATCTGTCACAAGGGCGTCCATGGCCCCGCTCTGTCACGACGGCCAATCGACCTCCACTAGTGGATTTCATATCCGGCGGCAGGGAGGCGGGCGTGTGAGCGGCGGCAATGGTTTTAGAGCGTACCCTAGGGGGAGAGATGTGGGGAGTAATTGGTAGTTACCTACTATAGCAGAAATACTTCGGCGTTGGGCATGTACAATGCAGCCGGCTTATTTAGGCGCTTAATTAGGATCCTGGAAAAAAAATCACAATCATAGGCGCTTGGGGCAGGCGCTAGGAACTGGATTTTCTACATCTACGTGATGCAATCCAAAGTTCGTGTCCAGGATGGATGGGTTGGGGATTGAAAATTTTGTACATAAACCCTGGTGCTCAAGACTTGTGAAACATCAGATCAAATTGTCATCAATTGATCTAGATATTTCAAACTGAGAAATAAATGTACGCAGAGGCCATTATAGTATTACTTGGATCGGTACTTTGTGATCATCATGTAGCCACGCCACAACCAACACGATGGTCTCCGTGGCCATGTAGACATCACACCATGCACCATTGGCCGCCTAGAACCTCTAGCCATGCATTGATAGTCGTTACGTCTCGCATGCATTTGTGATGCTAGCAATGTATAATTTGAAAAAACAACAAGAAAATACTCCGTCCCAAAATTTTGACTAAAACATGATTTGATACGTCACTATTTACACAAATCGAAGACAAGAATTTTGGGACGGAGGGAGTACTAAGGCATCATTATTCCAATCCTAGGTTGCTATAAGAGAAGCTTCGATTTCCATCTACCAAGCTGAATGCAGCTCAAGGCTGCAATTCCATTGCACTGGTACGTTAGATATGTAGTCGGCACACAACTTAACATGCATAGTTGTACCATAGTTGAACAGTAAGCATACGGTACTTCTTAACATAGTTCATCCATAAAGTCTCGCCAACATACCACAAACTAAGGTAGTACTTAACCTAGTTCAGACCAAAAGAGCTTCCATTCTGGCTGCCAGGGTGCGCGCACTGCCCTAAACCCCCTCCAAGAACTCAGCAAGGGCCGCGTGTGCCACCCTGGAAGCATATCCATGGGCGTGGCTAGTGGCTCGTCTGAGTGCATGCTGGATAAGACTCATACGGGTGTTATTAACCTTGCGGTTGCAGAAAGGGCATCCGTAGCGCCCAGCACTAGGCCTGACACGTCTGGCGTGCACACCACTGACAAGCTCCCTCCCCTTGCGATTCCTGTAGATTATCTGGCTTTCTTCGTCACCATCGAGGTCTTCAGATAGTATCTACATGTAGTAAAAAATGTTGCGTAAATAATGGGAATTCAGCAGGCATAGAGTCTCTGAAACGTAATATTATAGATGATAGCGTAAACCCGAAACCCTAAATGATCTTGATAAAAGAAATGTGTTGTTTATTAGGTGCTACATAAACAACCAATGTGATAACATGTAATAGAAAATAATGAAGGATCAACCATACATTTATGTTCCAAGCACCAAACACAGTTACCACGACGATGAGAGCACAAAACTTAATGCAAAAAAATATCACTCACGACGTAAAATGCATGAACTAATGATGTACCATGGCAGAGCTGTGTAAAGATGTACCAATGCAAAAACAAGATTTAAAACTTACATGGATGACTTGCTGATGTGTCACTGGTGCATGACTCGATAAAATAGGTAGTGAGTTCTATAAATTTAGCAATATAGGAAAAGAGAGACATCTCTAGAACAGTAAAAAATCAACTACATATGTATTCTCCAAGCTTCCAACACACCTCCCTTGCTCACTGATATATTCCATCCATTCGAAAATAGATGACCCAACTTTGTATTAACTTTGTACTAAAGTTAGTACAAAGTTGAGTCATCTATTTTGGAACAGAGGGTGTATTTGCTAGTCAATTAGTAAGATTTGAGTGCCATATCCAGCTACTATTTCCTAGTTCTCTATCTTAAATATACCGCCAGTTGTCTATCTTATGGGTCTCGTTAGCTAACCGCAAATTGCTACATAAATAAGACCATTCTGTTGCTTTCTTGCATCCAGTCCATTGTCATAAAAGAGCCACCCTATATCTAGTAAATATAGATTTTGTGTGGTTAGGATCATGTATATTGGAAGTCCCCATGTTATCGTCGTGGCAGATTCCCCTGTTGATACCCCGGCCGTCAATGGTCCTTAACTATTCAACATTCTAGATAAGTAGTTATTATGAATTCTGACAAGAAGTGATCCAAAAAAATTTATTTACAAAGAAACTAATTAACAATGCTCAAGTAAAACAGTGATGAAATCTAGCTTCTTTATGCATTAGCTGAGATAATCAATGCTTAAAATCATTGTCACAATCACATAGGTAGATCATTAAATTAAAACAAAAAATCAATGCTCAAAGAACAAAAGCCGCAAAGCATTTACTCAAGATTTTAAGACCTTATTTGCCTAGTGCATAACTCGTACTCAGCGCAAATCAATGTTTATGTTATTATCACAATCATCTGCATAGGAAATTCAATTCCAAGGTGCAGCAACGAAATAGTATAAGCACAATAACCAATCATAGCCGGATTATTAGCAGAACAATTTATATAGATCAAAAAATGACCTCTAAAGTGCTCAACACATGTAACCTAGCAAGTTAGGTAACACATATATAGAATCTGGATAGGCATTTCACCGATTAAACAAAAAAAGAAACCCTGTCCTTCCCTGAAAATAGAGAAAAGGACAGACCAGACAAAACATAGGATTTTACAATAATAATAAAGGAGATAGATTAATAACATCTTCTTCGTCGACGTCGACGGCGACCACAGGCTCGGGCACAAGAGGAACCAGCGGCAGAGGAACCAGCTGCGGCAGAGGAGCCACCTGCTCCGGCTGATGAGCCACCTGCTACGACCGAAGAACCTGGACGGCAGCACGGACGTCAAGCCCACCCGTGCTAGATTATTAGCACACAATAACTTATATAGATCAAAAAATGACATATACATGGCTCAACAAATGTAACCTAGCTAGACAACAACCGATCCAGGATTTCACACTAGGGTGTTCAAAAATTTATATCGTAAACACAAAACCCACAAATAATTTTGATACAGAGGGAGTAATATCTGAAATGTTCATGTGAAAATAATTTCTATTCCATTATAATGATAGTACTGACGTGAATGACAGAAAATGAGGATTATTTACTACATGACCATAGAATGAAATCAATGGTAATTGGGCTCCAAGAAGCAAGCAGTTTTATACGAATTGGCATGAAGTTTAGTGAACAAACTACACCACTTTTAGTCCTTTTACCTTGCATACACCTTCCTTAACTTTTTGCCAAAAAATTGGTGTGTACATATGTACACCCATGCACCCATGTGGACCTACCCAGGAACCTAGATCTACAGAATCTAGGCAGGAAAACAGAAACCCTAGTCTTCCCCAAAAAAGGAGTAAAGCATTGACTAGATAAAACTTTGGATTTGGCCCAATAAGGAAGATAAATGACCGACCTCTTCTCCGTCATTGTCGCCGCCGACCACGGGCTCGGGCGGAGGAGTCAGCAGCCACAACAGAAGAGTCACCTGCACCGGCGGAGGAGCCACCAGCTCTGGATGAAGATCCAGGACGGCGGCGAGGATGTCAAGATAGCCCTGCTGTCCGCTCGACCCCTCGCCGGCGGCCCGGGCGTCGCCCCCGGCGTGGTCCATCCCTACCATGGTGCGCGGCATCTCGACGGAGGAGGTGCAGCGGCGGGAAGGGTGCACGGCGAGCGGTGAGGCGTGGGTGGAGAAAACCCTCGTATGTGGATTTGTGGATGGGGAAGAGGACGACGCGGCCGAAAACGAGTTTAATAATCGAGAAGCGGAGCGGCCGGCTCTTGACTTTGGGATGACTTAATTAGTACTACTTTGGCCACGTTCACACCACCCCATGCATTGTTCACACCGCCCCTGATCTGCTAGGTAGGTTTGAGATGGGCACGATCGTGCACAGTGAGGATTTAGGAGTAACACACGTGTCAATGTAGCGGCGCTTATTTAGAATCCTGGAAAAAATCACAAGCATTGGCGCTTGGGGCAGGAGCTAGGAACTGGATTTTGTACATCTACGTGATGCAATCCAGAGATCGTGTCCGGGGTGGATGGGTTGGGGGTTGAAAATTGTGTACATAAACCCTAATGCTCAAGACTTGTGAAAACATCAGATCAAATTGCATCAAGTGATCTAGTATTAGTTGGATCGAGACTTTGTGATCATCATGTAGCCACGCCACAAACACGATGGTTCTAGTATTACTTGGATCAACACCTTAGGCAGCAAATTAGTGCATTTCCTTTTTGAGTCACCATCTTCCTTCTTGAAAACAACATGTACACACTCATCATGTATACCATAACACATCAGAATCTGTTAATGAGCGCTCACAAGCTTAACTAGCTTCAAACAAACCTAGCCAATCAGGGTTTTATGCTACTTAATCTAAATGAGCCGATGATTAATGAGCACGAGTTTAACAAGCAGAGATGCCAAACCACACACCAATTAACATAGTTCTACCTTAGTTCAACACTTCCATATATACAAAAGCAAGCACCACTTAGTAGTACTGGTGCACATAGTTCGACCATAAACGTTCACGAACAAAGTATAGCATAGGGTAGTACTTAGCATAGTTAAAACAAAAAGAGCATCAGTTCTAGCTGCGAGGGTGCGCACTTCCCTAAAGCCTCAAAGAAGCCTCATCAAGTAATCGATATACGCGGCGTGCTTCACCCTGAAAGCATAGCCATTCTTGATGCTGCCTTGGGATGTTCCGACTGCATGGTTGATGGTACTTCTCAGGTCGCCTTTCATCAGCTTGTTGTAGTAAAGGCATCCGTAGCCCCCCTTTCCGATTCTTGGCCTGACACATTTCTCGAGCACACCACTGTCCAGCTCCCTCACCTTCTGCCTCCTGTAGATCCTCTGGGTTTCTTGGTCGCTGTCGACATCGTCACTTAGGACCTACATGTAGTACCAAATGTTGCGTAAGTATATGTAATATGAGAATTCAGCAGGTACAGAGTCTATGAAACATAATGTAATTGATGACAGCGTAAAATATCTTCAAATGATGTTGAAAAAATAAATGCATAACTTATTAGTAGGTACATAAGCAACTAAATTGGATAGTACCATATAGTAAAAGAAATGAAGGATCAACCATACATGTCGAAGAGAGCACTAGCATTGCCACATTTTTCCCAAGCATGCCTCAGGTTACTTCATCATAATGAGAGCCACAAGTTGGCAAGCCTAAGGGAACCTTGCCACACTTTATGTGTGTATGCCATGTGGGACCCAAGCGTGGCTTGCCTAAGGTGTGGCTGGAACCAAACACTCACTTAAGTTGGTCAAACTTGCCTAACCTTAGGTATGGCAATCTTCGACAAAGTTAGTCACAAACCAAACAGCCTTTAGTGCAACAAAATTCACTTGTGACGTAAAAATGCATGAACTGATGATGTAACATGACAGAGCAGCATACAAATGTACTAATGCAAAAAAAAGACGTATAACTTACATGCATGACTAGATAAAATACCTCATGAGTTGTATCTATTTAGGGTTAGAATTTGGTGTGCTTATCATGATGGATATTGAAAGTCCACATGTTATCGTCGTGGAAGTTTCCCCTGTTGATCGATACCCCACCGATCAATGTTCCTGAACCATTCAAAGTTCTAGGTAAAGTAGTTAATTATTATGAATTCTGACAATAAGTGATTCCAAATGTTGTACTTACAAAAAGGGTTTTTATCATTATGCCACCAGTTGTGTCCCACAACTAAGTATCACCACTAGGAATTTCTACTGCTAAAAAAGCCATCGCTTCGTTAGACACATGCTCAAAAATGCCACTGCACATCATTATTGTGATATCAAATCTATCTTGACATGCTATAATGGCATCAATACCTATGGACCAACATGCCAGCTCTCCCTCTATCTCACTACAATAAAGTGTGGGCCCACTTGATCCCAACAGCATTCTTATTTTCCTGTTAAATTATTTGCTTACTTACTCCTGACAAGTGGGGCCACACTTATCATTGTGAGATAGAGAGAACTGAAATGTGGGCCTGGGCTTTTTTTTGTCATATTGGATGGTCAACAAGTTTTAAATGAAAATAACAATGTCTAATGGCATTATTGAGCAAACATCTAATGGAACGATGGCATTTCTGATACATCTAATGGCATTTTTGAGTAAGCATCTCACGAATCGATGGCATTTTTGAGCGGCTGTAACTTCTAAGGGAAAAACTGAGTAGTGGGATACAACTGGTGGCATAAATGATAAAAACCCTACAAAATAACTAATTAAAACAACTTAAGTAAAATCATTGCCACAGCCACTTATGGAACATTTAAACCAAAGATCGATCAAGTGCAACCAAACATGTACTCAACATTAGTACCTTATTTGCCTTGTACTGACCAGAGAAAACCTAGGATATTACAAAATAAGTAAATAAATAAACAAAGGGGATAGATGACTAACCTCTTCTTCGTTCTCGTCAGCGACGACCACAGGTGGGGGCAGCGGAGGCAACAACCGCGGCAGACGAACACCCGGCTGAGGCTGAGGAGCCACCACTTGCTCCGGCAGAGGAGCCAGAGGAGCTACCTGTTCCGGATTATTAGCAGAATAATTTATATAGATGAAAAACTGACATATACATGCCTCAATAAATGTAATCTACCTACACAGCTGCAGATCCGGGATTTCATACTTGGGTGTTCAAAAATTTATATTGTAAACTAAAACCACAACAATATTTTTCAGATGGAGGGAGTAATATCTAAAATTTTCATGTGAAAAGATTCATAGTCCATCATAATGACAGTACTAACATGAATGACAGAAAATGAAGATTATTTACTTCATGACCATACAATATAACATTTTCGTAAACAAGGCATGGTGTTGTTATCCTTAAGTTGCAGAAAATAATTTCACAATCACCTACGTAGGCAATTCAATTCCAAGGTCAAGCTACGTATTTGTATTAGCACAGTCACCAAACCTAGGTGGATTTATTAGCGGAATAATTTATCTAGATCAAAATATTGCCTATACAGGTGTAAGTGCATCTAATGCCACCCTTAGTTGGTTTTGGAGTATTGACGACAAACCTAGTTGAGGGACTAATGTGTTTGTGAGAATGGCAGGATAACACAGGTAGAAGTCCCTCATTTATTCGGTTTTCCTACCAGAGATGACCCCTAAAAATGTATGAATATGTTGAAGTCAGAGGTGGTATGTGAAGACATTCACATTGAAGACTATGATAAGAGAAGACATCGCGTGAAGACTATGGAGCGCGAAGACTTAGCAGTTTCGTCGTTCTGTGTTTTTCTTTGTTGAGTCATAGGAACCACTGTACTGTTAAGTGGGGTCCAAGAGAACTAGTCAGAATGACTGAAGTGATGCTTAACCAAAAATCCTATGTCTTCGAGTGAAGACTATGAGAGCAAATCTTGTCCAGAGTTGGATAAGTCAGCCTTGCTTGTAGCCCAAGTAAAGTTGCCGTGTGTGTTTGAAATCTGACCGTTGGAACACGTGTCAGTTCCTTAGTTACCAAGGGTCATTTCGGACAAATCAGGTCGGGTTTCCTAGTGGCTATAAAAAGCCCACCCCCTACAAGCATAAACTGTTGGCTGCTCAGTGTTAGAGTACGGCTTTTGTCATTTGGGAGCAACCCACCTCGAAGCCTTTGCAAGAGAATTCCTTGCGAGGATAAAGCCCTAAACACCCAGAGCCAAAGAGTGTTAGGCATCACTTAAGTCTTCCTGTCTGTGTGATCTAAAGACTTATTACACTTGAGGACTGTGAATCCTCTAGCCGGTTAGGCGTCGCGTTCTGAGCATCCAAGAGTCATTGTGGATCGCCGGTGAACGAAGTCTGTGAAGGTTTGGAAGTCTACCTTGAAGACTTACCAGAGTGATTGGGCGAGGACTGGGTGTCCTTAGCTCAAGGGGAATAAGGTGAAGACGAGGTCTTCTGAGTTGAATCTCAGCCTCCCTAACCAGATGTACATTTGTCACAGCAACTGGAACTGGTCCAACAAATCATTGTCTTCAACGAGTCACTGGTTTCATCCTTCCCTTCCCTTTACTTACTGTTGGTCCTTGTGAAGTCATTGTATGATTGCATTATCTTTTGTCTTCACTAAGTGACTGCTTGTTCTGATTGGCTTCACAATATCTTCCTACCTGATCTTTACTGCCTAGCTGCTATTAGTCATTGTGCTTTCACTTCATTGAATACTTGACTATGGTTTGCCTAGTGTAGTCTACCTTCCGCTGCATGGTAATAGGTTTATTTCTATCGTTTGTCTTCGAAACTTCCATGTTTTGAAGACTTTCATAAAAATCGCCTATTCACCCCCCCCCTCTAGTTGATCACTAGCACTTTCAATTGGTACCAGAGCAAGGTACTCCCTTGCTCAGTGTGATTCGGTTTAACCACCTGGAGTTTTAGCTATGTTGACTGCAGGGATAATTAAAGTCTCCGCTGCATGCCCCGTCTTCGATGGAACTGAATATCCCTACTGGAAGAATAAGATGCGCATGCATCTTGAAGCCATTGATGTCGACCTATGGTATGTTGTCAAGAATGGCGTTCCCAAGGCTGGTGAAGGTGTCACCGCTGCTGATGTCAAGAAGTTCGTTCAACTGGACTCCACTGCCAAGAACATCATCTGTGGTCATCTGACCAAAGGACAGTATGGCCGCATGAGTGCTTTGGAAACATCTAAGCTTGTCTGGGACTGGCTCTCCAAGGTCAATGAAGGTATCTCAACCCAGAGAGATCAGAGAATCAGTGTCCTTCGCAACCTCTTCAACCGCTTCAAGAGAAATGACAATGAGAATGTCCAGCTCACGTTTGATCGACTCACTGACATCACAAATGAGCTTCAAGCTCTCGGCGCCACTGAGATCACCAAGCATGAAATCTTCAAGACACTCCTGAGATCACTTGACAGCTCGTTTGACACACTAGCCCTGATGATTCAAGAACATCCTGACTTCAAGACACTCGATCCGTCTGACATACTTGAGAGGCTCAACACACACGAGTTTCAGCTTTCTGAGAAAAGATACATCTACGGTCCCAACTATGGGCGAACTCGTGCCTTGAAGGCAAAAGCTGTCTCCTCATCTGAAGAAGAATCTGATAGCAGAGAGATCTCAACTCGTGCCTTGACTGGCTCTCCAAGGTCAATGAAGGTATCTCAACCCAGAGAGATCAGAGAATCAGTGTCCTTCGCAACCTCTTCAACCGCTTCAAGAGAAATGACAATGAGAATGTCCAGCTCACGTTTGATCGACTCATTGACATCACAAATGAGCTTCAAGCTCTCGGCGCCACTGAGATCACCAAGCATGAAATCTTCAAGACACTCCTGAGATCACTTGACAGCTCGTTTGACACACTAGCCCTGATGATTCAAGAACGTCCTGACTTCAAGACACTCGATCCGTCTGACATACTTGAGAGGCTCAACACACACGAGTTTCAGCTTTCTGAGAAAAGATACATCTACGGTCCCAACTATGGGCGAACTCTTGCCTTGAAGGCAAAAGCTGTCTCCTCATCTGAAGAAGAATCTGATAGCAGTTCTGATGATCCTGAAGACATTGGAAAGGAGCTTGCTATGCTTGTGAAGAAGTTCCAAAAATTCACCAAGAAGAAAGGCTTCAGAAAGTATTCACGATCAAGCTCAAGGAATGATGAAGATTCTGCTCATGACTACAAGAAGAGAACATGCCACAAGTGCAAGAAACCTGGCCACTACATCTCTGAGTGTCCGCAGTGGGACAATGAGAACAAGAAGAAGAAGAAGAAGAAGAAGAGCAAGGAGTATGACTCTGAGGACAAGAAGAAGAAGAAATACTCAAAGTCCTCTTCCAAGTCTTCTTCACACAAGAAGAGCTCATCTGGCAAGGCACGTGCGTTTGTTGGCAAGGAAATGGATTCAGAGGAGGAGTCTGCTTCTGAGGAGGCGGAGGTGGAGTCTGAGGAGGAGTCCGATTCTGGCGTTGCGAGTCTGGCTACAACATACGTTGCCAAGTCCATCTTCAACACTGAAGACAATGACTTCATCACCGACACCGATGCAAATGACCAGGACTACTCCGCTCCTACATACTGCTTCATGGCACGCGGTGCCAAGGTAAACACACGCACTACTCACTATCAAACATCTAGTGAAGATGACTCTGATTGTGGTTCCAAACCCAGCTACAAAACACTTGCTAAAATTGCAACTGAACAACAGAAAGCTATGGAACATATTCAAAAACTGTTAGACAAAAGCGATGATCTGTTAGACGCTGAAATGACTCGATCTCAGTCCTTAATTGAAGACATAAAAAGATCTCAACAACTCATGAAAAGCTTTCCTATGATTATCTTCAATGGAAGCAAGATCTTGAGAAATTGAGAGCTGCTCATGAAGATCTTCAAAAGGAAAACGAGTCACTTCGCGCCGAACAGATCAGTTCAACTCAGGAAGGATTTGAACCACCATGTCTTAAATGCCTTGAGCGTGATAAAGCCACTTCTGTTGCTGAATGTTCTACTGCTGCTACTATTGAAATATCTTCAACTGTTGATGTGGTAACTAACCCCTCTGCTGAGGATACCACTGCTATTGCTGATGAGAATGCTAGGTTGAAGACATTGCTTGAAACAGGGATGTACAAAAGTCTCAAAGGGCATCAGACACTGTGTGATGTCCTCAAAAGGTAGATCCTGAACCGAAACCCTAGAAAAGAGGGTGTTGGGTTCGAAAGGAAAATGAATGATGATGGCTCTTACTGGAAACCTGAGCAGTACCCCAAAACCACATGGGTTGCTGCAAAGGAACCTTCAGCGGATCCATCCACCCTATCTGGCTTCACTTGTGCTAATCCCATTGTTATTGATGAATCCTTTGATGCAAACTATAAACTGTTTAAGAATCAGAATGGTGAAGTGTTTGCCAGGTATATTGGTACTAACTGCAGGAATGGGCCGCCTATGAAGAAAGTCTGGGTGCCGAAAAGGTGTTTGGAGAATCTTCCTATGAATGTCGTCATGACACCACAAGTGAAGAAGACAAACCCCAGACCACAGGCTTCATATGGTCCAAAGGCTTCATACAGACAGAGAACTCACCTGAGTCGCACTAACGCAAATGTTTTGTAGGGAAACCTTACTCAGGCCTATGAATATGAGCGCGTTTCATCAAACCGCCATGTTCATAAGACCAAAAACTATTCTGCTTATTCTTATGAGTACTATTGTCCACCTGCAAGACTTTTTGCTAGGGCTCCAAAGCCAAAGTTCTCAGATGATGCACTTAGACTCATTGCTTCGAAGCCACCCCTGAAGATGTGGGTGGCTAAGAAAGCTTAACTCTCTTTTGCAGGGAAAGGTCTCCAGCCGAAAACCAAAATCATCTGAAGCTATTGCTGGGGACCTTAAACATCTTGTAGGGCGCAAGATCAAATGCCCAATGGTCTTATTATGTATTTTGTTCCTGACTCGCTTGCTACTTACCCTATCAGTCCTAACCTTGATCTAAGCTTTCATAATCCACTTGCTCGTCAAATGTTTATGCTTCACAATTCTCTTCATGAAGCCTATCCCCCTAACTGCACTGTAGGGTATGACACCAGCTGCTTCAGAATGGATTATTGATAGTGGGTGTACTAATCACATGACTGGCAAGCGAAGTCTTCTCATGGACTCAACCTTATGTCCATCTGACAAAAGTCACATCACATTTGCTGACACTGGTAAAATCAAGGTATTAGGTCTAGGTAGAGTTGCAATCTCAAAGGATCAACACATGGATAAAGTCATGCTTGTTGAATCCCTTGGTTTCAACTTAATGTCTATCTCAATGCTTTGTGATTTAAACATGATTGTGATGTTTGGAAAATATCGTTGCCTTGTTTTAATGGAATCTGACAAGTCTCTAGTGTTTGAAGGGTATCGGAAAGATGATTTGTACGTGGTAGATTTCTCAGCAGGACCACAACTTGCCGTATGTCTTCTAGCTAAAGCTTCTAAATGCTGGCTCTGGCATCGGAGGCTAGGGCATGCTGGCATGAGGAACCTCCACACCCTTGCAAGGAAGAAGCATGTCATAGGCATCGAGGGCGTCAAGTTCAAGAAGGATCACTTATGCGGTGCCTGTGAAGCAGGAAAGATGACGAGGGCGAAGCATCCCTCGAAGATAATCATGACAACGACTCAACCCTTCGAACTGCTCCACATGGACCTTTTCGGTCCCACTCATTACTCAACTCTTAGTACTACTGCTTGTCTCTATGGCTTTGTCATTGTTGATGATTATTCAAGATATACTTGGGTGCATATAATCCTCTACAAGACTGAAGTGCAGGATGTCTTCAGACGCTTCGCCAATCGAGCCATGAACAACTATGGCGTCAAGATCAAGCACATCAGAAGTGACAATGGCACTGAATTCAAGAACATTGGTCTAGACACTTATCTTGATACTTTGGGCATTACACATGAATTCTCAGCTCCGTACACACCGCAGCAGAATGGTGTTGTGGAACACAAGAACAGAGCACTCATTGAGATGGCCCGGACAATGCTTGATGAATACAAGACTCCAAGAAAGTTCTGGCCTGAAGCCATTGATACTGCTTGCCATATCATCAACCATGTTTATCTTCATAAGCTTCTCAACAAGACATCCTATGAGCTCCTTACTGGCAAGAAGCCAAATGTCAGTTACTTCAGAGTATTTGGTGCCAGGTGCTGGATCAAGGATCCACATCACACTTCAAAATTTGCACCATAAGCACATGAAGGTTTTATGCTTGGATATGGAAAGGATTCGCACTCCTACAGAGTCTTCAACCTCTTTCACTATAAAGTGGTTGAAACAGTGGATGTGCGATTCGATGAGACTAACGGCTCACAAAGAGAGCACCTGCCAAATGTGCTAGATGAAGTTCCTTCCTGTGAATCAATCAAACTTATGGGAACTGGGGAAATCATACCTTATGAAGCTCAGCCTAAAGAGGAACTTATCATCTCCGCACCTGATCAAACTAAAGACAATGATCAGCCTAAAGACAATCCTTCTAACGATGACAATGATCAGCAAGAGCAAAATCTTCATCCTATACATCCTCGTGTTGCAAATGAAGTACAGATTGAGAGAATAATTGATAGCATCAATGCACCAAGTGCACTCACTCGTTCAAGGGCAACACGGCTAGCAAATTTCTATGGGCACTTCGCATTCGTCTCAATATCTGAACCCAAGAAAGTTGAAGAAGCCTTCATGGAACCTGAATGGATTCAAGCTATGCAAGAAGAGCTTCAACAGTTTGAGCTGAATAATGTATGGGAACTGGTTAAGCGTCCTGATCCTCACAAGCACAATATAATATGCACCAAATGGATATATCGCAACAAGCAAGATGAGCATGGTCAAGTTGTCAGAAACAAATCTCATCTCGTTGCTCAAGGGTACACTCAAGTTGAAGGGATTGACTTCGATGAAACATTCACTCCTGTGGCTAGACTTGAAGCCATATGCATACTGCTGGCCTATGCAAATCATCATAACATTCTTCTGTATCAAATGGATGATAAAAGTGCTTTTCTCAATGGCAAGATTGAAGAAGAAGTGTATGTTGCACAACCGCCTGGATTTGAAGATCCAAAACATCCTGATATGGTGTACAAGCTCAACAAGGCACTGTATGGCCTCAAACAAGCCCCTAGGGCTTGGTATGACACACTCAAAGACTTCCTGAAGAGCAAAGGCTTCAAAACTGGTTCCCTCGACCCCACTCTCTTCACGAATACATATGATGGTGAACTGTTTGTGTGCCAAATATATGTGGATGACATTATCTTCGGCTGCACCAATCAGAAATACACTGACGAGTTTGGATATAAGATGCAAGAGCAATATCAGATGTCCATGATGGGTGAGCTGAAGTTCTTCCTTGGTCTTCAAATACGTCAGCAACGCAACGGCATCTTCATATCTCAAGAGAAGTACCTCAAAGATTGCCTGAAGAAATTTGGGATGCAAGACTGCAAAGGCTTCACGACGCCAATGCCAGCCAAACATCATCTGGGTCCCAACGACAATGGTAAAGAGTTCGATCAAAAGGTATATCGCTCCATGATTGGTTCCTTGCTTTATTTATGTGCATCTAGGCCAGATATCATGCTTAGTGTTTGCATGTGTGCTCAATTCCAAGCGGCACCAAAGGAATCGCATCACTTAGTTGTGAAGCGAATTCTCAGATATTTGGCTCACACCCCAACACTAGGATTATGGTATCCAAAGGGCTCAGAGTTTGATCTGGTTGGATTCTCGGATGCTGATTATGCTGGTGACAAGGTGGATCACAAGTCTACATCAGGCACATGTCATTTTCTGGGACGATCACTTGTATGTTGGTCTTCAAAGAAGCAGAACTGTGTATCTCTCTCCACTACTGAATCTGAATACATTGCTACTGGATCTTGCTGCGCTCAGCTTCTATGGATGAAGCAAACACTCAAAGACAATGGCATTCATCTGAAGCAAGTGCCACTCTACTGCGATAATGAAAGCGCCATCAAGGTTGCCAACAACCCAGTTCAGCACTCGAAGACAAAGCACATTGAAATTCGTCATCACTTTCTCAGAGATCATGTTGTGAAGGAAGATATTGATATCATACACGTCAACATTGAAGAGCAATTGGCAGATATCTTCACCAAGCCCTTGGATGAGAAGAGGTTTTGCAAGTTACGGTGTGAGCTAAATATCTTGGAATCCTCAAATGTCCTGTAATCAGGCACACATCCTAACACTTATGCATATTGATGACTTAGATGTGCAACACATGAAGTAAAGTATATCTTCAATCAATGAAGACTTACATTCTAAGTGTGAATACATTAATGTGGAATTTGACTTCGGAGCGCCACGATAATTGTGCGCCGTGTCTGGGTCTAATACTTCCTATACGGTGGGTAACGCCACCACCAAATTTTTCTGTTTGAAGTGTTTCACTCATGGCGTTACGTTTGGAATATCTTCACATTTGGTCTGGCTTCAATCTCAACTTGTCTTCATGATTATCTTCACTATGTTGATTTGATTGTCTTTCTCATATATATATATATATACTAGTGTTCTATCCTCTACAGCATTCACTTATAGCTATGTCCTCTTGTTGAATCTTTTGAACTAAGTGAATGTGATCGGACCCTAACCTCTCTATGCTTTCTATCTCAAACTCTATCTCTCCAAATCATATGCATTCTATTGAAACTGTCGAATGTCTTCTCTGCATCCTTGTCAGCAGAAGAAACAGAGACAAACATTAAGTCTGTTTTCAACGCTAATTCCTTCACCTGAAACCCGGAGAAGTGGGAACGACCACCTGACAATCCAGGCGTGCGTGGGAACGTGGAACAAATTTCGATCTGTTGCATGATGGCCACGTGTGCTTCAGATGTGAATCGCCAGGGGCACCTGTGTAATAACACTGTGCCGTCCCTGTCTCTATAAATACATGCCTCACCACAGTCATTATCCTTTCTTCCACTCTCGCACAAACCCTAGCGCCACCGCTAGCCCTCGATGACGCCGGCGACGAAGCGCTTAGCTGCCGCGACCTCACCGACGCCGTCTTCACGCCGGCCGCGGACATCGTCTTCTCCGCCGTCGCCGTAGGTGTCCTCCGTCGCCAAGTTAGGGCACGGATGATCGAAATGCTCGGCCTCCTCTCCCACTCCATCTAGCAGTTCTTCATGTGGTAAGTAAAACTCCCTTTTTACGGCGCCTTTGATCCTATAGATTCATCACTTTCTACCACAAGCAGTTTCTGTTCACACAAGTTGGATCTATTTCATACTGCATCTCATAATATGCCTAGTATGTTCACTTATGCTTCACAAAGTAGTTAGATTCCTCACGTGTACTTATTCGTGGATTCGTACAAATCTGGAACCAACTCTCTATCTATGAGTGAATGTCTTCGCACTATGAGGTCAATGTCTTCTAAACTGATTTATCTTCAAAATCTTCTGAGAATGCATATGACCTCTTCCCCTTCCCTTGCACCTTAATGCTGTCACAGGTACATGTCCGTGGGAGAATCCCTTGGTTCTCATAGTCTGCATTCATTTGCAGAATTCTTACAACATCATACAAATTCTCCCGAAGCCAGTTCCTGTTTGACCAGCAAGCGGAAGCCTTTGAAACCTTTGAACGTATTGAAGCAATTCAGTTTGAAGTTCATGGCTACAGAGAAATCAGCAAGGAAGGGTGGCAGACAGCGTCGAGGGGGAACATCAAAAGATCTGCCTGATGACCTCTTAGAGCTGTACAAGACAGATCCAGAAGAGGATTACAATCAGCGCAAGACACGAATCCAATGGATTCGAAGATACTGGGCCGAGCAATGGTTCAAGTACAAGTTTGTGACCCAGGAATATGCTGAGAAGAATGCCATCAAGCGACCATGGGGAGACATCCTATATAGAAATCTTCAACCCAGGTCCAGAGATGAAGCCATTGAACAAGGCTTCTATCCCTGCATGGTCCATGGACCACAGCCTGCGGATGCAGACCCATCGTCATTACTATGGTGTCGTGACGACAATCTGTTCAAGCGCAACTTCCAGTTTGCTAAGAATTCGGCTAAGAAAAACAAGAAGTCATTGAGACTAGACTTCAACCCGGGTCCTTCTGCTCCCCGTGCCGATGGCACCCGCAAAGCTAAACCCAATCTTGTTGGGGCCTTCTACAACTTGGAAGGTCTCATCACTCATATCATGGTTCAAGGGACAGCCGTGGATGAGCCTGCAGATGATGCTAAATCTGATGAAGCGCCTGCTCCACCAAAGCCTACGAAGCTGAAGAAGCCTAAAGCTTCAAAGTCTGCCTCAGCACCAAAAATCTTATGGGCGAAGCCACTGGCTACTGCACCTCCTGAAGACAGTGTGCAGTCTGAAGATCTATCACGTATCTCCAAGAAGACTAAGATGAGAAAGAATACTGATCAGGCACTGACTGCTGCTGTTATTCTATGCAATGACGCCATTGATCTGTCCAGTGATGAAGATCTTGCAGATGAAACTCTTGAGCAACTGATCAAGAGCAAGGAAGAAGCAGATCTTCAATGATTTGCCTCTCTTTGATGTGGCAATCCTCCATAACTTCATTGATGAGTGGTTTGACACGCCCAACCTCAGCTTTGAAGATCTGCAACTTCCAATTGGCCTCAGTGTCGCCTTCCATGGCGCCATTGCTTCTGAGCTATCTCTAGCTGAGTGCATCGTTGAACTGAAGCAAAAGATTGACTATGAGAAAGCTCAGTTTAAGAAGCACATGGCCAAGCTCAGCATGCAAGATGTGAAAAACTTCAAGATTATGTTGCACGAGCTCAAGGAAGCCTTTCTCAAGAAGCGTGAATAAGCTCAAGGTTCTCGTGAGCGCATGAAGAGCCTGGCTAACAAGTGTGTGCAAGCTTACAATGAGGCTGAGAAGCGCAAGGCTCTTGGTCGTCCTAGCATCGACCCAAGAATGGCTACAAAGAAGAAGAAGCCCTCAACTGACCAATCTGCACCTTCAAGGCAGGAAGAACCTCGCATAGTCTTCCCAAGCAGCATGACTAGCTCAAAGCCAAAGGTCAGGTCAACCGCTTCAGAACTAAAGAAGACGAGGACTGCCGAGGCTGAATCCAGAAAAAGGAAAAATCCTGAAGCTTGATGTCGCTCCCTCTAAGAAGAAGCACAAAACCAAGAAGGATCAGGCTGCTCCCATAGAGCCCTTAGTTGTTGAACCTATCTCAATGGTTCGCCCTCCATCTGAACACCACGAGCGCCAACTGATTGTTCATGAGCCTGCTTCCACAGAGGCTCCTGAAGCTGAAGACATTCCAGCAGTTGACCCCACCGGTGCTGAAGACATTGGTCACCATGACAATGTTGAAGATAATGAAGTCCTTCCTCAGATCGAGCACCAACTGGTATCATCGCCTGTGCTTATGCACAGCGAACTCATCAGCATTGGTTGTCCTCTGACGCCAACTGCTCAGGATGCATCGTGGGCTGATCACCCATAGAGACAAGACACTTCAAGCTCTCCCCAAGCAACCCCATCAGTGCAAGAAGAGGATGACTTTGAGGCCCAGCCAACTCCATCTCCACAGGCGTCGCCAGCGCTACGCAGGCTTCGCAAAGGACCAAGGTCTCAAGTCCCTCTTCCAAGCGTTCCAGAAGGAGAAGTGCACCACCAATCTGTTGCACGTCAAGTGTTTCCAGATGCCACTCCTACTGTGACTGTCTCTGAGTCTGAAGCCAAAGGTGCTGAAGACAATCCGGCTGCATCAGCCGATGACAAACAAGAAGAAGATCGTGTCCCTACACCCCCAAACTCTGAAGGAGTTGTTCCTGAAGTGAACATGTCTGTGCCCGACCCTCCAGCTCATCAAGTGGAGGTTGAGAATCTTGAGGCTGCCACCACCAACACAAATGAAGCCAATGACGTAGTCATGGCTGAAGCAAATGTGGAGCCTGCACCAACCAATGTGCTAGAGGCCAATGAAGCCAATGATGCACCTGCAATAGATGTGCAGCCTGACGCCTCTGTTGATGCCACTGCTCATGTTCCGCCACCAAGGCCACACACTATCGAGCAAGCTTTCAACGATGGCCAACTTATCAATGTCAAATGCCCTATTCTGACTCCTCCGCCTGCTGTTGGTCCTCAGTTTGACTATCACGTTGAGCACAGGCCTCAGGTTCAGAAGCCAATGCCAAGGTTGCCCAGGTTTCCAGGTACTGCATCTGCACCCGGATCTTTTAATATTAGTGGCTTCAAGGCACACAACACCTTCTTTGATAGCGCCAAGAATCCCTACACCAAGGCTAGAATATCTTCTGATCGGTTCTGGAGCTATCAGCAGCGCATTTATTACTCATGCATCTTATACAATCAAGGTCGCATTTTCCCACATATGCGTCTTGACACTAAAGCCATAACTGGACTGCCCTGTTTGGAAGAAGCTCTGGATTGCTTTGGAGAGTCTGGCTTGCTGCAGTTCGTCACTGATAAGGAGCACTGGAATGAAGAATTGCTGCTCCAATTCTATGCCACTCTTCATATCCGTGGCTACAACAGGGATCCGAAGACTTGGGTCCTTGAGTGGATGACACGCAATGTTCATCTTGATGCCAAAGCCTTTGATATCATTGAGCTTACTGGCTGCCCACTCCAAGAGATCTGTATGAACCTGGTTGTCAGCTTCACAATGCTGCTATCGAAAGCATCTTCCACAAGCCTGAGCCCAATATGAGTCAGATGCTTAGCATGATGAAGCCTTTGCCTCCAGATGCTGAATATCCTAAGGAGTTCTTTGTTGAAGACCTTGAGTATCTGCCACGTACTATCTATCACATCATTAGGTGAACTCTCTGGCCCATCAAAGGACATTCTCCACATGCCAAGCTAGAAGGCGCAATGAAGACGTTGGTCTTTCATATTCTTCATGGCAAAAGCTTCAATACACAAGACTTCTTTATTCGCCAACTTGCTGCATCCGGATCTGACATTTTTGGCTTGAAGTTTTACGCTCCATGGATTATGCGGCTGATCAAACTACACTCAGCTGTCACCTATCACCCCTCTGCTCGCAATCATCGGATCTTTCTGCCTGACATCGATATGTCAGTTGAAGCCATCTATCCAGAGCCTGCCAAGGAGCCCCTTAGCCTTTAAAATGCTGAGACGCAAAGCTTCTCTCAAAACATTAAAGGAGTTCAAACAGTCACTCGTGTTTATCCTCTGGCTAGTACTACACGTGCACCTCATCATGCCCTCACTGAAGCCACTGAAAGCACAATTGCCCAACGGCCCAAGAAGCGATCTCGTGTTCTCAACGACCGAGAACTTCTGGTTGCCCTTCATCAGAAACAGGATAAGCATCATGACTAGCTGAAGCGCCAAATGCAAAGCCTCTTGGTGGATGTAAACAGGATTCACAACCTTGCCACCAAGAATGCCTTTGTTGCCCATGAAACTTGTCGGCGTACATGGAAAGGGCTGACGCTTATGTGTTCTGAAGATAATCTTCAAGAGGATGGCTTCTCTAAACGCTTCAAGTTTAGCTCAACACCTCCAAGAAGGACTGTGCTGCGACGAACTCCGTCTCTTGAAGACTCTGAGTTCTCCTCCTCTGCTGCAACTGTGAATGCCAGAGTGATCGATGATGAAGACGATGCTACTTCACCGCCCCCTACTTTTGCATGCATCGACACTGCCCTGAGTTCGTCTGCACGACCTAACAACACCGACAACCCTGCTGCTTCACCTACTCCTCATGGGAACGAGTAGATGCTCCATGTCTTCAAACCTTTTTGGTCCTTACTGACAAAAGGGGGAGAAGCATATGAGTTTGATAGTCTTCAAGCGGGTTCATATAGGCGGTAGCTTTATATTTTGCCTAGTGTTTACAACTCTTGTTTTGATACATTTGGTTCTTTGAGTTGTAACACTTAAACTCGATGGTCGTCTGCTACTTATTTGCTATTCTGTGATGCGATGATAAATTCCGCATGTGCGACGATAAATTCCGCACTTAGATCATTTTGCAGACGTCCATTTTTCATTATGCATGTCATTATCTTCACATACTTTTCATGCATGATAAATTGTCATCATAAGTTGAAGAGGATCTCCACAAGTACAACCTGCCATGTGCATTTGCATACCAAAAGCAAATTACTTATATGCACATCTTCAGGGGGAGCCTTTGCCACTTATGAAGATAACAACCTATCCTTTACAATTTCACATATTTTATTCCCCGTTGAAAACTTCAACTAGATTGTCATCAATCACCAAAAAGGGGGAGATTGTAAGTGCATCTAGTGCCACCCCTAGTTGGTTTTGGAGTACTGACGACAAACCTAGTTGAGGGACTAATGTGTTTGTTAGAATTGCAGGATAACACAGGTAGAAGTCCCTCATTGATTCGGTTTTCCTACCAGAGCTGACCCCTAAAAATGTATAAAGACATTGAAGTCAAAGGTGGTATGTGAATACATTCACATTGAAGACTATGATAAGAGAAGACATCGCGTGAAGACTATGGAGCGCGAAGACTTAGCAATTTCGTCATTCTGTGTTTTTCTTTGTTGAGTCATAGGAACCACCGTACTGTTAAGTGGGGTCCAAGAGAACCAGTCAGAATGACTGAAGTGATGCTTAACCAAAAATCCTATGTCTTCGAGTGAAGACTATGAGAGAAAATCTTGTCCAGAGTTGGATAAGTCAGCCTTGCTTGTAGCCCAAGTAAAGTTGTCGTGTGTGTTTGAAATCTGACCGTTGGAACACGTGTCAGTTCCTTAGTGACCAAGGGTCATTTCGGACAAATCAGGTCGGGTTGCCTAGAGGCTATAAATAGCCCACCCCCTATAACCATAAACTGTTGGCTGCTCAGAGTTAGAGTACGGCTTTTGTCGTTTGAGAGCAACCCACCTCGAAGCCTTTGAGAGGGAATTCCTTGCGATGATAAAGCCCGAAACACCCAGAGCCAAAGAGTGTTAGGCATCAATTAAGTCTTCCTGTCTGTGTAATCTGAAGACTTATTACACTTGAGGACTGTGAATCCTCCAGCCGGTTAGGCATCGCGTTATGAGCATCCAAGAGTCATTGTGGATCACCGGTGAACAAAGTCTGTGAAGGTTTGGAAGTATACCTTGAAGACTTACCAGAGTGATTGGGCGAGGACTGGGTGTCCTTAGCTCAAGGGGAATAAGGTGAAGACGAGGTCTTCTGAGTTGAATCTCAGCCTCCCTAACCAGACGTACAGTTGTCACAGCAACTGGAACTGGTCCAACAAATCATTGTCTTCAACGAGTCACTGGTTTCATCCTTCCCTTCCCTTTACTTACTGTTGGTCCTTGTGAAGTCATTGTATGATTGCATTATCTTTTGTCTTCACTAAGTGACTGCTTGTTCTGATTGGCTTCACAATATCTTCCTGCCTGATCTTTACTGCCTAGCTGCTATTAGTCATTGTGCTTTCACTTCATTGAATACTTGACTATGGTTTTCCTAGTGTAGTCTACCTTCTGCTGCATGGTAATAGGTTTATTTCTATCGTTTGTCTTCGAAACTTCCATGTTTTGAAGACTTTCATAAAAATCGCCTATTCACCCCCCTCTAGTCGATCACAAGCACTTTCAACAGGGCTCAACACATGTAACCTAGCTAGTTACCTAACACATCTACAGAATATTGATATGGGGTCCGTCGATCAAAGATAAAAATAAACCCTGGCCTTCCCCAAAAGTAGAGAAAAGGACTGACCAGAGCACACCTAGGATTTTACAAAAAACTAAAGGAGATAGATGACTAACTCGTCTTTGTTGACGTCGCCGGCGACCACAGGCTCGGGCACCGGAGGCGTCACCTACGGCAGAGGAGACACCTGCTCCGTCTGAGGAGCCAGAGCAGCTACCAGGGCCCACATAAACGGTTGTGCAAGGACAGTTTCATGTCGGTCAAGTACCATATATAAGAATTTTCGGCCAAAAAAATTCAGGTGCAGTACTGTACGTCTGTACCGGTGCTGCTGCTATCAAATTTTGGCATCAAGACATTTTGGATGCACGAGAACCATGAGATCCGAGTGGTTGGTAGATCTTAAACAAAGATAACCTATACAATGAGGAGCCGACCCCCACACCCATGCACCCATGTGGATCCGCCCTGAAACCTAACAGATCTAACGAATCTAGGTTGACACCTAGGATTGACCAGAGCACACCTAGGATTTTTAAAAAAAATAAAGGAGATAGATGACTAACCTCTTCTTTGTTGACATCGCCGACGACCACAGGCTCGGGCACAGGAGGCGTCGCCTGCTCCATCTGACGAGCCAGAGCAGCTACCTGGTCCCACATAAATAGCAGAATATTTTATATAGATCAAAAAATGTCATATACATGCCTAAACTAATGCAACCTAGCAACTCAGCTTCGGTGTTCAAAAATTAATATTGCAAACCAAAACCACAACAATATTTTTCAAACGGCTGAGATCTAGTTGGCTTTTGAGTCCAGAAGGCATTCTTCTGCCTCTGCTTCTGTTACTCAAGAAATTAAAGAGTTAGGAGTAATAGCTAAAATGTTCATGTGAAAATATTATTTTTCCATCATATTGACAGTACAGACATGAATGACAGAAAATGAAGATTATTTAGTATGACATCTTCGTAAACAAGGCATGGTGTTGTTATCCTTTACTTGCAGAAAATATTATGTTGAAAATAAGCAACCAAATAATATATTTCAAATAGGGATGATAACAAGTCAATAATATTACAGCCTGTGGTAATTGGACTCCAGGAATCAAGCAATTGGTGTTGAGCAAATTGAATGACAAAAAATGTGTCTGCTGGATTAAGCGTAAGAGGCTAGTTTTATACAAATTGACATGAAGTTTAGTGCATAAACTACACCACTTTTAGTCCATTTAGCAATAAAAGAACCATATATAAGAAATTTCGGGTGGTTGGTAGATCTATCTTCAAATTTGGCATCAACACATTTTGGATGCACGAGAGCCATTGATCGGAGTGGTTGGTAGATCTTAAAAACAAGATAACCTATACAATGAGGAGACGACCCCCACACCCATGCACCCATGTGGACCCTGATGACCCACAAGTATAGGGGATCTATCGTAGTCCTTTCGGTAAGTAAGAGTGTCCAACCCAACGAGGAGCGGGAGGAAATGATAAGCGGTTTTCAGCAAGGTATTCTCTGCAAGTACTGAAATAAGAGGTAACAAATAGTTTTGTGATAAGATAAATTGTAACGAGCAACAAGTAACAAAAGTAAATAAAGTGAAAAAAGGTGGCCCAATCCTTTTTTTAGCAAAGGACAAGCCGGAACAAACTCTTATAATAGGAAAAGCGCTCCCGAGGACACATGGGAATATCGTCAAGCTAGTTTTCATCACGTTCATATGATTCGCGTTCGATACTTTGATAATTTGATATGTGGGTGGACCGGTGCTTGGGTGTTGTTCTTACTTGAACAAGCATCCAACTTATGATTAACCTCTATTGCAAGCATCCGCAACTACAACAAAAGTATTAAGGTAAACCTAACCATAGCATGAAACATATGGATCCAAATCAGCCCCTTACGAAGCAACGCATAAACTTGGGTTTAAGCTTCTGCCACTCTAGCAACCCATCATCTACTTATTACTTCCCAATGCCTTCCTCTAGGCCCAAATAATGGTGAAGTGTAATGTAGTCGACGTTCACATAACACCACTAGAGGCTAGACAACATACATCTTATCAAAATATCAAACGAATACCAAATTCACATGACTACTAATAGCAAGACTTCTCCCTTGTCCTCAGGAACAAATGTAATTACTCACAAAGCATATTCATGTTCATAATCAGAGGGGTAATAATATGCATATAGGATCTGAACATATGATCTTCCACCAAATAAACCAACTAGCATCAACTACAAGGAGTAATCAACACTACTAGCAACCTACTAGCACCAATCCCGGACTTTGAGACAAGAATTGGATACAAGAGATGAACTAGGGTTTGGAGATGTGATGGTGCTGGTGAAGATGTTGATGGTGATTTCCCTCTCCCGATGAGAGGAGCGTTGGTGATAACGATGGTGATGATTTCCCGCTCCCGGAGGGAAGTAGCCCCGGTAGAACAGCTCTGCCGGAGCTCTAGATTGGTTCCGCCAAGGTTCCGCCTCCTGGCGGCGGAGTCTCGTCCCGAAAGGTTCCTTTTATTTTTTTTCTCATCGAAAGACCTCATATAGGAGAAGATGGACATCAGAGAGCCACTAGAGGGCCCACGAGGTAGGGGGGGCGCCCCCACCCTCGTGAGCAGAGTGTGGCCCCCCTGGCCTTCATCTTTGGCGAGGATTTTTCTTTATTTATTTTAAGATGTTCCGTGGAGTTTCAAGACTTTTGGAGTTGCGCAGAATAGGCCTCTAATCACTAGTAGAAAAAGGACCTAATGTGAGACACATTAGTCCCGGTTTGATTTCAATCCGGTACTAATGGTACCATTAATGCCGGTTCGAACGATTATGCATTAATGTCGGTTCGTGTTGAACCTTTAGTACTGGTTCGTGCCATGAACCGGTACTAAAGGGGTGGTGGCAGGCTGGCGTCAGGCCGGGGCCCCACGATCACCTTTAGTATCGGTTCGTGGCACAAACCGGTACTGAAGGGCTAACCTTTAGTACCAGTTCGTGGCATGAACCGGGACTAAAGGGGTCTGACCTATAGTCCCGGTTGGAGACACAAACCGGGACTATAAGGCAATTTTCAATCTCTACCCCCCCCCTCAGTGTATCGCCATTTCAGTTTTGAAAAAACTAAAGGAAAATGATAAGAACTTCAAAAAATAAAATCCTTCGTGAGGTAGTTATATTACTACATCTACTAGTTAGGAAAATTTGAAAACTTAAATTTGGACATGTTTGGCAAAAAGTGTAGGGAAAATGTAAAACGGCTATAACTTTTGCATACGATGTCGGAAAAAAATTATAATATATCAAAAAATTCAGCACGAAAATCCGCATCCGATGGAGACCGCCTACGGCCTGTTTGCAATTTTTTAGAATCCTCAAATTCCAAAAGGAAAAAGGATATGGTCAAATTTCAGTTTTTTAAAAAAAATTTGGTTAAATCTGGTCAAACTACTTATTCAAGAAGTATTAATGTTACTACATAATTATTCAAGAATATTAGTGTTACTAAATAATTATTTCGATTTTTCGAATTTTGGTCAAATCTGGTCAAACTATGGTCAAACTGTGGTCAAACTATGGTCAAACTTATTCAAGAAATATTAGTGTTACTAAATAATTACTGTTTTTTAGAATAATAGTTTCAAACTCAAACGGTGAAACGTGTGACCTAATGCTCAAGCTAAACTGCTCAGGGTTAATAGGATTGACAGCTTACATTTGTCAGGAAAACAACAAGTGCAGACTTGGAATGTAGGGGGAATAGAACTCCGAAGTTAAGCGTGCTTAGGCTGGGGGAGTGAGAGGATGGGTGACCGGCCGGAAAGTTAGGCTATTTGGAATGAGTGATCCACACTCGAGCAGTTAAGAGAGGTGATTAGAGACTAAATCATCAAATAATTCTGAAAAATTAAAATTTGAAAAAAAATCCAAAATTTTCAAAAAAAAATTCAAAAGAAAACCTTTAGTACCAGTTGGTAACACCAACCGGTACTAAAGGTCCCCCATACCAGGGTGCGAGCTCACGCCATGTGGTGGCACTTTAGCGTCGTTTCGTGCCAAACCGGTACTAAAGGGGGGGGCTTTAGTGCCCACCCTTTAGTGCCGGTTATGAAACCGGCACTATAGGCCCTTACGAACCGGTTTTAAAGCTCCATTTTCTACTAGTGAATATTTGCTCCTTCTCCAGCCCAGAATTCTAGCTGCCGGCATTCTCCCTCCTTATGTAAACCTTGTAAAATAAGAGAGAATAGCCATAAGTATTGTGACATAAAGTGAAATAACAGTCCATAATGCAATAAATATCGATATAAAAGCATGATGCAAAATGGACGTATCAGACTCCCCAAGCTTAGACCTCGCTTGTCCTCAAGCGAAAAGCCGATAACAATAAATATGTCCTCGTGTTTAGAGGTAGAGGCGTCGATAAAAATAAAATACGGACATGAAGGCATCATGATTATTCTCATAACAGCAACATATATAGATTTTGTCATATGATTACTTATGTTCAAGTGATGATCTATTCATAATGCAAAAGTATAAATCATAAACCTTATTGGGCTCCGACAAACTATAATCTCAGACATTGAAGCAATTGCAATTTATCATAACATCGGAAAGAGTCTATGTCAGAGCTAAAAAGTAACTCCACATACTCAACTATCATTTAGTCCTCCATAATTGCTAACACTCACGCAATACTTGTGGTTACGGAGTTTTAATCGGACACAGAGAAAGATAGGGGCTTATAGTTTTGCCCCACAACTTTTTACCTCAAGGGTAATGTCAACAATAATGGTTCATGCTCCCCTACATCCAATTAGATATATATATCATGTTCTTTCCAACATGCTGAGCTTGCCAAAGGATAAAATGAAAAAGAAAAGGTGAAGATCACCATGACTCTTGCATAAGGTAGAAGATAATAATAAAGGATAGGCCCTTCGTGGAGGGAAGAAGAGGTTGCCATGCGCTTTTATGGTTGGATGCATAAAATCTCAATGCGAAATAACGTCACTTTATATTGCCCCTTGTGATATGAACCTTTATTATGCAGTCCGTCGCTTTTATTACTTCCACATCACAAGATCGTATAAAGCTTATTTCTCCCACACCAGTCAATCATACATATTTAGAGCAATTTTTATTGCTTTGCACCGGTGACAACTTACTTGAAGGATCTTACTCAATCCATAGGTAGATATGGTGGACTCTCATGGCAAAAATGGTTTTGGGATTTTGGAAGCACAAGTAGTATTTCTACTTGGTGCTGAGAATTTGGCTAGCATGAGGGGGAAAGGCAAGCTCAACAAGTTAGAGGATCCATGACAACATACTTTATCTCAGATATAAGAAAGACATAACTCATTATGTTGTCTTCCTTGTCCAACATCAACATGAAAGATGTCAATGATAATATATCTATATGTGAAAACATCTCTTTCCTTATTACTTCCTATTAATTGCAACAATGACCAAAGCTATGTCTGCCAACTCCCAACAACTTTTAATCATCATACTCTTTCTATGTGAAGTCATTACTATCAGTAAGATCAATATGAACTTTTTGTTTCCTTTTATTCTTTTCTTCTTTCTTTTATTCACCCAAGATCATAGCAAAATAATCAAGCCCTTGACTGAACACTAATCTTTATTATATATAGCTCACGGACTCGATTACAAAGAGAGATCATAAAGCAAACTCAAAACTACATCATGCCATAAACGTTATTCTACTAGATCAAGATACTACTAATAGGATCGAACTAAGAAAAACGGTAAAGATAGGAGTTGTGATTGTGATATGATACCGGGGCACCTCCCCCAAGCTTGGCAGTTGCCAAGGGGAGTGCCCATACCCATGTGATTATGTCTCCTTGGTTGATGAAGAAGGTGGAGGTGTTGTTGATGATGTAGGCTTGTCATCCATCTTCCAAGGCATAGGTTCACCATCATAGAAGGATGATCGAGTCTCCGAAATCCTCGAATCTACAGCCAAACTCATTCTTTTGAATCTATATTCATACTCATAGTTTTGGTTTTGCAGGTCATAGATGTGGGCTTGGAGGTGCTCGATCTTCTCATATAGCTTGAAGATGGCCTCCACGGTGTTCTTGGCATCCGGCTTGTAGTTGTTAGTAAACTCCGCGAGCATCGTGTGGCTAGCGTTGCTTCCATGCTCCACCATCCCCTGGCACTTGAAAACTTGTTGCTCCATTGCTTCGAGCCTCGTCTCCACGCTTCTGGTTCCCTTTGGTCCCTCAATATCGCGGATGTGCAACAACCCATCACGCATCTCAATGTCTTGAGGGTGTCGCAGCACCTCGGCGAGGTAAGGGTTGATGACCTTCTCGAAGAACTTGTCATTGGAAGCACTTGGGACGTCATGATAATCTAGATCTGTCAGAAAAATAGCTCGAAACAAGAACAGAGAATAATTGCGTGATACGGGAGTCAAAACCTTCGGGAGAATATATAATGAATTTTTACCGACCAAAATACGCATCGTGCAAGAAAACGGAGTCCGGAAGGCACACGAGGTGCTCACGAGGTAGGGGGGCGCGCCCAGGGGGGTAGGGCGCGCCCACCACCCTCGTGGGGCCGTCGTGTCATTCCCAGACTGCTACTTATTTTTCTATTTTTCTAAATATTCAAAGATGGATAAATATTGCCTTAAAAATTGTTTTGGAGTCGGTTTACTTACCGTAGCACATACCTATTCCTTTTCGGAGTCTGAAACGTTCCGGAAAGTGTCCCTTATGTATTCCTCCAGGGTTACGGTTTCAATAATACTGGTTTCAACATTTATGGGATTACCTAAGATATAATGTTTAATTCTTTGACCATTTACCACCTTCGGATTTGTGCGTTCAAAGTTGTTGATCTTTATGGCACCGGAACGATAGACCTCTTCGATAACATAGGGGCCTTCCCATTTAGAGAGAAGTTTTCCTGAAAAAAATCTTAAACGAGAGTTGTATAGCAATACATAATCACCTACATTAAACTCACGCTTTTGTATCCTTTTGTCATGCCATCTTTTAACTTTTTCTTTAAACAACTTGGCATTTCCATAAGCTTGGGTTCTCCATTCATCAAGTGAGCTAATATCAAATAACCTCTTCTCACCGGCAAGTTTTAAATCATAGTTGAGCTCTTTAATAGCCCAATATGCCTTATGGTCTAGTTCGAGAGGTAAGTGATATGCTTTTCCATAAACCATTTTATACGGAGACATACCCATAGGATTTTTGTACGCAGTTCTATAAGCCCATAATGCATCATCAAGTTTCTTGGACCAATTCTTTCTAGACCTAATTAACAGTCTTTTGCAAAATTAATTTGAGCTCTCTATTGCTCAACTCTACTTGACCACTAGACTGTGGGTGATAAGGAGATGCAATTCTATGATTAACATCATATTTAGCAAGCATTTTACAGAAAGCACCATGAATAAAGTGTGAACCACCATTAGTCATTAAATATCTAGGGACTCCAAACCTCAGGAAAATAACTTCTTTAAGCATTTTAATAGAAGTGTTATGATTAGCACTACTAGTTGGAATAGCTTCTACCCACTTAGTAACGTAATCAACAGCAACTAGAATATGTGTGTATCCATTAGAGGCAGGAAAAGGTCCCATATAATCAAAGCCCCAAACATCAAACATTTCAATAACAAGAGAATAATTCATAGGCATTTCATGACATCTACTAATATTACCAATTCTTTGACATTCATCACAAGACAAGACAAACTTACGGGCATCCTTGAAGAGAGTAGGCCAATAAAAACCAGATTGCAATACCTTATGTGCAGTTCCATCTCCAGCGTGGTGTCCTCCATAAGCCTCGGAATGAAACTTGCGTAGGATCTGTTCCTGTTCATGCTCAGGTACACAACATGTAATAACACCATCTACTCCTTCTTTATAAAGATGTGGGTCATCCAAAAAGTAATGTCTTAAATCATAGAATTATTTTTCTTTTGTTGGTAGGTGAAGCTAGGTGGTATAAATTTAGCAACAATATAATTAGCATAATCAGCATACCGTTGAGTACTACGAGAAGTACTTATAGCATTTAATTGTTCATCAGGAAAGCTATCATTAATAGGTAGTGGGTCATCAAGAATATGTTCTAACCTAGCCAAGTTGTCTGCAATGGGGTTCTCAGCTCCCTTTCTATCAACAATATGCAAATCAAATTCTTGTATCAAGAGACCCATCTAATAAGTCTAGGTTTTGCATCTTTCTTTTCCATAAGATATTTAATAGCAGCATGATCAGTTTGACTACTTACTTTAGAATCAACAATATAAGGTCTGAACTTATCATAAGCAAATACAACTGCTAAAAGCTCTTTTTCAGTAGTAGCATAATTTCTTTGAGCATTGTCTAGAGTCTTACTAGCATAATGAATAACATTTAATTTCTGATCAACTCTTTGCCCTAGAACAGCACCTACAGCATAATCACTAGCATCACACATAATTTCAAAGGGTAAGTTCCAATCAGGTGGCTGAACAACAGGTGCAGAGACTAATGCTTTCTTAAGTGTTTCAAATGCTTCTACACAATCATCATCAAAGACAAATGGTATATATTTTTGCAATAAATTAGTCAGAGGCCGAGAAATTTTTGAGAAGTCCTCAATGAACCTCCTATAAAATCCGGCGTGACCAAGGAAACTTCTTATACCTTTGATGTCCTTGGGACATGGCATCTTTTCAATAGCATCGACCTTGGCTTTATCAACTTCAATACCTCTTTCAAAAACTTTATGCCCCAAGACAATACCTTCATTAACCATAAAGTGGCACTTTTCCCAATTCAAGACAAAATTAGTTTCTTCACATCTCTGCAAAACTCGATCAAGATTGCTCAAGCAATCATCAAAAGTGGAACCATAGACGGAAAAGTCGTCCATGAAAACCTCACAAATTTTTTCACAAAAGTCAGAGAATATAGCCATCATGCATCTTTGAAAGGTAGCAGGTGCATTACATAAACCAAAAGGCATACGTCTATGAGCAAAAGTACCAAAAGGGCATGTAAAAGTAGTCTTTGATTGATCTCTAGCCGACACAGGTATTTGAGAGAAACCAGAATAACCATCTAGAAAGCAATAGTGTGTATGTTTGCATAATCTTTCTAGCATTTGATCAATAAAAGGTAAGGGGTAATGATCTTTCTTAGTAGCTTTATTTAATTTGCGGAAATCAATTACCATCCTATAACCTGTGATAATTCTTTGTGGAATCAATTCATCTTTATCATTAGGAACAACAATAATACCTCCCTTCTTAGGGACACAATGGACAGGACTTACCCACTGACTATCAGCAACGGGATAGATTATACCTGCCTCCAGAAGCTTGAGTATTTATTTTCTTACCACTTCTTTCATTTTAGGATTCAGACGTCGTTGAGGATCACGAACTGGTTTGGTATCTGCTTCCAAATTTATTTTATGTTGACATAGAGTGGGAATAATGCCCTTAAGATCATCAAGAGTATATCCAATAGCAGCACGGTGCATCTTCAGAGTTTTCAATAATCTTTCTTCTTCATGCTCTGAAAGGTTAGCACTAATAATAACAGGATATATCTTCTTTTCATCAAGATAAGCATATTTAAGATTATCAGAAAAAGGTTTAAGCTCAAACACGGGATCACCCTTGGGTGGAGGAGGATCCCCTAAAATTTCAACAGGCAAATTGTGTTGCAGAATAGGTTCCTCTTCAAAGAATACTTCTTCTATTTCCCTTCATTCATTCATGAACGTATCATTTTCATGGTCTAGCAAATAGTGTTCTAAAGGATCACTAGGAGGTACGGCAATAGAAGCAAGACCAATAATTTCATCCTTACTAGGTAATTCTTCCTCACGATGTTGTTTACTAAATTTAGAGAAATTAAACTCATGAACCATATCATCAAAGCCAACAGTAACAACATTCTTTGTGCAATCTATGGTAGCATTAACAGTATTTAAGAAGGGTCTACCAAATATAATGGGACAAAACCTATCTTGTGGGGAACCAAGAACAAGAAAATCAGCAGGATATTTAGTTTTCTCACACAAGACTTCAACATCTCTAACAATTCCCATTGGTGAAATAGTATCTCTATTAGGAAGTTTAATAGTAACATCAATTTCTTCTAACTCAACAGGTGCAATGTCTTGCATAATTTCTTTGTATAAGTCAATAGGTATTGCACTAGCACTAGCACCCATATCACATAAGCCATGATAACAATGATCTCCTATTTTAACAGAAATAACAGGCACACCTACCACAGGTCTATGTTTATCTTTATCACAAGGTTTAGCAATTCTAGCAGTTTCACCTTCAAACTGAATAACATGCCCATCAATATTATCAGACAAGAGATCTTTAACAATAGCAATATTAGGTTCTACTTTAACTTGCTCAGGAGGTGTATAAGTTCTAATATTGCTTTTACGAACAACAGTTGGAGCTTTAGCATGATCCTTTATTCTAACAGGGAAAGGTGGTTTCTCAACATAAGAAGTAGGAACAATAGGATCATTATAAGTGACAGTCTTTTCTTCAACTTTAATAGGTGCAGCTACTTTTATTTCTACGGGAGGATGATATTTAAACCACTTCTCCTTAGGGAGATCAACATAAGTAGCAAAAGATTCACAGAAAGAAGCTACTATCTCAGAGTCAAGTCCATATTTAGTGCTAAACTTACGGAAAATATCGGTATCCATAAAAGATTTAACACAACAAACTTAGGTGTCATACCTGACTCCTTACCTTCGTCGAGGTCCCAATCTTCAGAGTTGCGTTTAATTCTATCCAATAAATTCCTTCTGACTTCAATAGTCTTCATCATAAAAGAGACAGCACAAGAAGTATCGAGCATGGTGCGATTGTTTTCAGAAAGGCGAGCATAAAAACTTTGCATAATTATTTCCCTCGAGAGCTCATGATTGGGGCATGAATATAACATTGATTTAAGCCCGCCCCAAGCTTGAGCGATGCTTTCTCCTTCGCGAGGCCAGAAATTATATATATAATTGCGATCACGATGAACAAGGTGCATAGGGTAATACTTTTGATGAAATTCCAATTTCAATCTTTTATAGTCCCATGATCTCAGATCATCACATAGCCTATACCATATCAATGCGTCTCCCTTTAAAGATAAAGGGAAGACCTTCTTCTTAGCAACATCATCGGTTATACCTGCAAACTTAAATAATCCACAAACTTCATCCACATATATTAAGTGCTCATCAGAATGCTTTGTTCCATCTCCTGTAAAAGGGTTAGCTAGCAGTTTTTCCATCATACCCGAAGGAAATTCAAAAGGAGTTTCATTTTCAATAGGTTCAGTAGGTTGAGGAGCAACTCTTTGCTCCACTTGACAGGGTGAAGATACCCCGAACAAGCCCCTCAGAGAATTACTTTCCATAGTAGCAAGTGACAGTAAATTTCAGCACACTATATAAATTTTTCCTTACCAAATTCCACCTACCAAAGGCGCTACACTCCCCGGCAACGGCGCCAGAAAAGAGACTTGATGACCCACAAGTATAGGGGATCTATCGTAGTCCTTTCGATAAGTAAGAGTGTCGAACCCAACGAGGAGCGGGAGGACATGATAAGCGGTTTTCAGCAAGGTATTCTCTGCAAGTACTGAAATAAGAGGTAACAGAAAGTTTTGTGATAAGATAAATTGTAACGAGCAACAAGTAACAAAAGTAAATAAAGTGCAACAAGGTGGCCCAATCCTTTTTGTAGCAAAGGACAAGCCGGAACAAACTCTTATAATAGGAAAAGCGCTCCCGAGGACACATGTGAATATCGTCAAGCTAGTTTTCATCACGTTCATATGATTCGCATTCGATATTTTGATAATTTGATATGTGGGTGGACCGGTGCTTGGGTGCTGTTCTTACTTGAACAAGCATCCCACTTATGATTAACCTCTATTGCAAGCATCCGCAACTACAACAAAAGTATTAAGGTAAACCTAACCATAGCTTGAAACATATGGACCCAAATCAGCCCCTTACGAAGCAACGCATAAACTAGGGTTTAAGCTTCTGCCACTCTAGCAACCCATCATCTACTTATTACTTCTCAATGCCTTCCTCTAGGCCCAAATAATGGTGAAGTGTTATGTAGTCGACGTTCACATAACACCACTAGAGGCTAGACAATATACATCTTATCAAAATATCAAACGAATACCAAATTCACATGACTACTAATAGCAAGACTTCTCCCTTGTCCTCAGGAACAAACGTAATTACTCACAAAGCACATTCATGTTCATAATCAGAGGGGTAATAATATGCATAGAGCATGATACTTATATGACCTCGCTTCTTAATTGTTCTGCCACATCGGCTTATTTGTTTGTATTGCAATATACATCAATGAATTTCCCATTGGGCTGGCTTAAGAATGTGGCGTCACAAAGGTCCCATTATTTGATTTATATAATAAGATCACGCTTCTTACATGCTTCCTAGGCTCGGTGGTGAGGCAGACCTGTCGGTAGTTGGATCTAGCGTCCTCTTGATTTGCGTATAATACATTGTACGAAGTCCTCAAGGCTGCCATCAAGCTCATCCATGTGGACTCAGATGGGCATATCTGATACGGTTGTCTACTAGGAGTTGCGCCTGGTCTTTTTCCTGCCCTAGAGGAAAAACAAAGGTTTTGTCCGTTGCCCATAACCGTATAAGTCAATGGTTTCAAACACCTAACTTTAAAAAAAAATTGGTAAAATTTCCTATAATCCTAATGAAATTGAAGATAGTAATTTTCCGTATAATTCAAATAATGATAACAGCCATTGAACTACCTAATACCTCTTTCTCCATCTATAGTTCTTATATTTCTGAAGTGATTTTTTGGTAAATCTATAATTCTAGTTTGCTTCATTATTCTTGAGAAGCTAAATACACATGCATGCCAGCCACTAATGAAGAAGAATTACCTATTTTTCAAATTTATCGTTTAACTTTGTTATACTTTGCATGGAATAAAAAGACTAAATCATGTTCTTAATGCATGAATAAAATTTTGCGTGACCATCTGTTATGCCCGCAAAAATGTGGCTAGCGATCTCCATTATGGCTCTTCGCACAGAATGCCTTCCTAAGAAATGTCTAGGTATTTTTAATAAGCCTACGTCCAACCTTTATTACAAAACAATTGTCCCTTATTAATTATATATCATTAGATAAATCTTATCTTTACTAAGTGGAAGCACCAATGAAGCCTCGACGTTAATTCTCAGAAATCATATAAATTCAGCCTTTGGATTTTAAATCAACGATTCAGATTAAAGAATTAATTGTGGTTAGAGTCCCATTGGTGCACGATCCACAATGTCCGAAAAAAAGGAGCCTCCACGCCCACATCTAAGCTCAGATGAAAAAAAAACAAAAAAAAAGTTTCATCTACGCCCACATCCAAGTTCCCAGTGAAAAAACACGTGACTTCCCCATGCAAGAAAAAAGACACGTGTATACAACTTAAAAAATCTTCAGACCTGGATCTAAAAAAAGACCATGCCTTAATGATTAAGATTTACTGGAGGGCCATGCAAGGAAACACCATGTACGTAAGGGATGAAATCCACCAGCACAAAGAAAAAGAGAATCCTGTCCTATTAAAACAATCACCACGTACATCAAGGATTAGATTTCTCACCACGTACATAAAAGAAACTCGCACGTCAAAAGAAAAATAGCACTCGACGCCCACGTCTAAGTTCCTAGAAAAAGCATGTGCCGCCTTGAAATAAACATGTGCCTTATACTTGAAAAAAAGCTTGAATATAAAACTAAAAAATGTTCATATAAAAAAGTAAACAATATCCACGCACCCAGCTAAAAAGTGCCTGTTTGAAAAACTAATAACTAAATCGCATCGTACAAAATAAGACGGTGCCAAGTAAAATAAAACAGGTAGTAAATTTGCATGCATAAGAAAATACGAATATAATCATCTTAATAAATATCAAATAAATGAATGCCATTCCTATTTGTGCAAGATGTTGAATAAATTAGCATTTGTCCAGTTACATGATATACATAATTTAAACACTTGCATTTTACTTATAAATATAAATTTATTTATAAATATGTGTACCTATACTTTCTAGGCCATGCAAGTGCACGGGTAGATGGCTAGTATATCTAGTTGCAACTCATATTTTGGCACCATATAGGTACGGTACTTGATAAGGCGTCACAGCATAAACAATAATATAGTAGTATAATTTATAGGATACTAGTTTACGATAGGAACAATTGTATTTGTGCCCCTAGTTGGGTCACGCTCGACTGATTTGCCCCTATTTTTTCAACAATTATGGTTTTGCCCAGCTCACTTCACTCGCCTTGAGTTTTTGCCCTTCCGGGGCGGTTCCGACCAATCACGGTTCGCCACGTTACTAGTAGAAAAAGGATCAAACGTGAAGCACATTAGTGCCGGTTTGTATTTGAGCCGGTACTAATGGTACCATTAGTGCCGGTTCGAACGGATTTGCATTAATGGCGGTTCGTGTTGAACCTTTAGTACCGGTTCGTGGCACGAACCGGCACTAAAGGGGTGGTGGCCGGCTGGCGTCAGGCCGGGGCCCCACGATCCCCTTTAGTACCGGTTCGTGGCACGAACCGGTACTAAAGGGGTCTAACCTATAGTACCGGTTCGTGCCACGAACCGGTACTAAAGATCCCATTTTCAAACTCTACCCCCCCCCCTTGGATCGCCTTTTCAGTTTTAAAAAAAATAAAAGAAAATAATGGAAATGTCAAAAAAATGCTGAAAAGAGACCTATGGTCCCGGTTGGTGCCACCAACCGAGACCAATGCCCCCTTTAGTCCCGGTTTGTGCCACGAACCGGGACCAAAGGCCTGGGTATATAAGTAGCACTTGGGAAAATTTGACGAACTCATCGCCAGTTGCCCCCCGGCCCGCCCGACGACGCCGAGCTCATCGACGCCGCCAGGCTGCCCAGAACGACGCCGATCCGCTGCCCCGACGCCGCCCGCCGCCCAGACGCTGTCCGCGCGCCCCTGTCGCCGCCAGGCTGCCCCGAAGCCGCCCGCCGCCCCCGTCATCGTCCCCCGCACCGATTCCGGCCGGCGACCTCGACCCCTCCCCGCGCTGTGAGCCCCTGCCTCCTCCCCTTTACCTTCTCATTGCCGTCCCCGCACGTCATCCGTAAGCGCGCGCCACCGCCAACCATCGTCGCCGTCGCCGTATAATGCTCATGTATATGCTCACTATATGTATGTATGTATGTATGTATGCATGCATGTATGTATGTATGTATGTTCACTGTATAATGCTCTGTATATGCTGTATATATAATGCTCGTTTTTGCATTTTTTTGTTACTAAGAAAAAGGTCTATTTTTTGTTGATATGTATGTTCATATGCTCATTAATATTTAAAAAATGTTCATATGCTCATTTAAGAAAATGTTCATATGTAACATTTAAGAAAAAAAGTAAATGTATGTATGTTCATATGCAAAGAATTATTTTTGGATGAAATGAGATGAGATGAGATGTGTTTTGTGTTGGAGAAGAAAAGAGGAAGAAGGAAGAAGGAAGAAGTAAAAGAGGGTCGAGGGGGGGTCGATATACTCCCTCCCCGATAACAATTTTTTCCATGTACATATGCAAAAGTTACATTTTTAGAAAAGTTTTATATATCTAGATAGAAAGAAGGAAGAAGAAGAAAAAGAAGGAGAGGAAAAAGGAAAATAAGAAGAAGAAGAAAGGAGAAGAAGAGGTGAGGAAGAAGGGGAAAAATAAATAAGAAAAAGAAAAAAAAGAAGAGGAGAAGAAGAACAGAATAGAGGAGAAGAAGAGAAAATAGAATACATTATTCTATTTTCTCTTCTTCTCCTCTATTCCTTTCTTCTTCTCCTCTTTTTTTCTTCTTTTTTTTCTTCGATCTTCTCCTCTAGATATTCCTTTCTTCTTCTCCTCTTTTTATTTCAGGGTCGTCTAGGGGTCGAGGGTTCCAGGGTCGTCGAGGGTTCGAGGGGTCGAGGATCGCCGAGGGGTCGAGAGAGGTTTCCTAGTGTCAAAGTATTGAAGAAATCCATGGCTTCATCATTAGCCGGAAGTAACCAGGGCATGACGAAGTCCTCCAAAGTTATTTTGGAATGGTGTCCCGGATAGGATAATTTGCCTTTTTGTATGAATTTCAGCAAAGGCCTTCCAAATAACAATATTTGGAAGGTTCTTGCTGAACTTTGTACCAAAAAGCGAATTATCCTATCTAGACTCCGTTCCAAAATAACTTTGGAGAGCTTCGTACCATCATGCACCTGTTACTTTCACCTAATGATGAAGACATGGTTTTGTTGAATCCTTTGACACTAGGCAACCTCCCGACCCCTCGACGATCCTCTCGAACATGAGAGGAAGAAGAGGATCGCCTAGGGGTCAAGGGTTCCAGGGTCGTCGAGGGTTCAAGGGGTCGAGGATCGCCGAGGGGTCGAGAGAGAGATTTCCTAGTGTCAAAGTATTGAAGAAATCCATGGCTTCATCATTAGCCAGAAGTAACCAGGGCATGACGAAGTCCTCCAAAGTTATTTTGGAATGGTGTCCCGGATAGGATAATTTGCCTTTTTGTATGAATTTCAGCAAAGGCCTTCCAAATAACGATATTTGGAAGGTTCTTGCTGAACTTTGTACCAAAAAGCGAATTATCCTATCTAGGACTCTGTTCCAAAATAACTTTGGAGAGCTTCGTACCATCATGCACCGGTTACTTTCGCCTAATGATGAAGACATGGTTTTTTTTAATCCTTTGACACTAGGCAACCTCCCGACCCCTCGGCGATCCTCTCGAACATGAGAGGAAGAAGAGGATAAAAAAAGAAGAGGAAGAAGAAAAAAAAAAGAGGAGGAGAAAGAATAGAGGAGTTCTTCTCCTCTATTCTTTCTTCTCCTCTTTTTTTCTTCTTCTTCCCCTTTTTTTATCGGGAACGAGGGTCGTCGAGGGACATAGATGTAGTGTTGTCGTTGTCGATATATACCACTTCCCGATAGCTTCAACACGTGGGGGGGCTGGTCGATATTACCCCCTCCTTGAAGCGTTCTCGAGGCCACCCCAAACCCTTGAAGCGTTGTCGAGGCCACCCCAAACCCTAGAGAAGAAGCGTCGAGGCCACTAATTAATATATATGATTCCTTACTATGATTAGGTAGCTAGTTCTACATTTGCCACTAATATATCCATCTGTCATGTTTGAATAATAATTTCCATGTTGTAAATATTTGTAGAAACTATGGACACCGCCCGAGACGAAGCAAAAGAAGCGTTGTTGAGGGACATAATCGCAGAAGGAAGTGATGCCGTCTTGTTGTTTCTCAACGACACCGATGGTCTGGAAGGAGAGGGTGAAGAAGCTGGCTACGGTGACCTAATGCCGGTGCAAGAAGAAGAACATGAGGACGGCTCCGGTGACCCAATGCCGGTGCAAGAAGGAGACCGTGATGACGGCTCCGGTGACCGAACCGAGTCCGGCTAGGTATATATATTAGTTAAGCCTGTGCTGACTAGCTGATTGATGCATTCATTGTTTTGGTATGTACACATATTAATTAAGTCTTTGTTCTTTTTTCTAGCCCTCTGGATCGAGCACAACTTCTGTAAAGAGACGAGGCCCGAAGAAAAAGTTGAGCTCGGATGAAAAGTTTGAGATCATAGCAATCGCGCCCGACGGCCAACCGATTGAACCCATCCGAACAAAGAACGCATTTGTTGCTCAGTGCGGGGTTCTGGTTAGGGACAAGATCCCGATAAGCATCCAGCAATGGTTTAAGCCGGCTACAGAAGACCCTGAGGTGTCTTATGTCAATGATATGCAGAAAAATGATCTTTGGACTGAGCTGAAGTCAAATTTCACCCTACCGCCAAAGGATAATCCAGAGAACCCAGTTAAAGAGCAATTAATCAAGTCTTTTGCTCTTAAGAGGATGGCAGAACTATTCAGGAGGTGGAAGAAAGAGCTGAATAAGTTTGTCGAAAATAATGAGACACCAGAATTCAAGGGCAGATATGAGAAGATCAGAGATCACTGGCCCGCATTTGTGGACCACAAGACATCGAAAAAGAGTAAGAAGATGTCGGCGACAAACAAGCAAAATGCTGCGAAGAAGATGCTTCACCATCGCACGGGGTCAGGTGGCTACCTCGTAGCCCGGCCTAAGTGGGCCAAGACTGAGAATGATCTGGTTGATAAAGGGATCGAACCAGAGACAATTAGCTGGCCAGACCATTGCCGGACTTGGTTCTTCGGGGCTGGCAGAACCTTGGACCCTGTAACAGGGAAGTGCATTTGGACGAACGATCAAATGGACATACCAGTCAGGAAGCTAAAGCAGTATATCGAAGCAGCGCAGCAAGGGAAGTTCTTTCCAGACAGAGAGAACGACGAGCTCACAATGGCCCTCGGAAATCCTAAGCACCCTGGACGGACACGAGGCACGCCAGGCTCCATTCCGTGGAAGGTTGGGTTTCCGGATGCAGGCGGTTACAAATCCCATGAGAGGAGGAAAAAAGTGCAGCAGACCCAAATGCAGGCGCTGCAAGCAAGGGTAGAAGCGATAGAGGAACGAGAAGCAAATCGCAGCAAACGTACTGCCGAAGCTTCCCCCGAAGCTACCCCGCCATCTCAGCGCAGAAGCAGCGTGGCTTCCACCGAGCTGCTTCAGCCGGAGCATGCCTTTATGGCTCCTGCCAGCTATCCCGTGGATGCTATCACGGAGTATCAAAATTGCCACCTTATGACGCAATGGATGAATTTGAAGGTCAAGGCGGCTGTTGGCTTTGTTTATCCTACTGAACCCGGCGCAACTTTTCACTGCCGGCCGATTCCAGAAGGATATGCTAGGGTGATGGTGGATGAAATAACGGAGGGATTTGAGGACCTCCAGCTTGACCACCCTACCGGTGAAGGGGAGACTCGACTGGAGTCTGCTCTGAAGACTCCATGGCGGAAGGAGCTCATCAACATTCCGAACTGGACGCCTCCGCCTCCTCCTCCTCCTCCGGCGAGTCAGGGCACACCGCCTCCTCCTCCGGCGAGTGACGATCAGGGCCCTCGGCCGGCTCCTTCTCCGGCGCGTGGCGGCACTCCGCCTGCGCCGGCGCGCCCGAGCAGCCAGCCTCCTCCTTCTCCGCCTCGTCAGCAAGGGCGAAAAAGAGACCCGTCGCTGCTCCAGCAGCTGCTCCGGCACGTCGTAGTCCTTCTCCTCCGCCTCGTAAGCAAGTAAAGAAGACAAACGCATCGTCTGCTCGGCCGGCGTCTAGCAGTACAACCAGAGGTGGGAGGACATACAGATTCGGTCCTTCTCTGAAGAGTCCATAGAAGTTACCATACGAGAGGACCCCGGAGGAGAACGCGAAGATCGCGCGAACCGAAGTGGATGACTGGTTTCAAGGGTTGAGGGCAAAGAGACATCCACCTCCGGAGGAGAAGGTAGATCCGGTGAAACTGAAGCGCACTCTGGCTGCCCTGGCAAAACCACCCAAGTCTCCGCCGAAAGGCAACTATGAGCGCATTATTCCAAAGACATGGGCTGAAGCGGAGCAGTCGGGAAGTACAGTCAGTGATCAAAGGCTGAAAGAACGACGAGCAGCTGGGAAACAAATTGCCCAGCTCGGCGAACAAGCGAAGCAATCGTACCCCCCCCCTCAAGGTGCCTAGCGACATCGTCGATCCGAGGATGGTGCCCGGTTATGGCAATGTTGACGATTACCTGCCCGACGATGTACATTATGATCCCATGGAGGTGCAGATACACAGATACGAGTACGGGAAGCCTCTCGTCAAAGATGAAAAATCTTTAACAACGATGATGCGAATATTACATGATTGGTACTTGAAAATCTGCAGAGAGTCTGGGGGGAGGAGTACTTTGTATGCGAGAGTTAAACCGGTGCATGACCTCGTTGGAATTGACCTGTTGCCTATTCCATTTGAGGAGTTCTATCAGTTTTTCAATCAATTGGCCCTCGATAAAATAATGATCACCTGCTATTGTCTGTAAGTACTACTACTTCTCTCATTAAGTCTCTCTATATAGCTCATCTCTTTCATTGCATGTATTTATAATTATCCTCACTATATTATGCAGAATGAAGATCGCCGAATTGAAGAAAAGACAAATCGGTGATATTGGGTTCGTTAACACATATCTCATAGATGCAACTGAGGTTGAACATCGTCCCGGAGATACCGAGGCCAACTTGCTACAATCATTCAAAAAAAATGAAAACAAAGATATAATACTCTTTCCTTACAACTTCAAGTGAGTGTTACTGTCTTGTGCATATTCGGTTTCCCTTATATATTAGTCCAGGTTATAGTAATGTAATTGATGAGTTATGCATGCATGTGCAGTTTCCACTATATTCTCCTAAAGATTAGGCTTGAGCAGGGAGTAGTAACCGTCTTGGACTCTAAACGAAAAGATCCCCAGGAGTATGCGGACATGACTAAAATCCTCAAGAAGTAAGTTAAATCAATCATTATCCACCATATCAGCAACTTTGTTCATTTCCTGATATCAAGTAATTGTTTTCTTTGTCCGGCAGGGTTTGGAGAAAATTCACCAGAAAAGTTCCGGGACTGCCGAAGGAGCTGGAATTTAGACACCCGAAAGTAAGTACTATAGTAGCATGTTCCGCGCATCTCCTAGTGATTCAAGCGCTAGTTTCATCAATACCATTTAGCATTCTTGCTTATCAGTTTGATTGACCTCTATTTCTTGTAAAGTGGTTGTGGCAGGAACAAGGGAATGATTTTTGTGGATACTACGTCTGCGAGTCCATCCGCCACACGACCTGTGAGCGGGGCGGGTACTCTGACAAACAATATGAAGTACGTAAATAACAACATTCACAATTTTATTTTATTACCATCATTTGTATTGAGTTTCGTTCATTCATATATATATATATGTATTAACCCCCTTCTTCAAATTAGATGTTTCGGAAGCGGGATGAACTCCTAGCACCATCTCGCATGCGAGCAATTCAAGAGGAATTGGCGGCATTCTTTCTTGACCACGTGATCGCTGAAGACGGAGAATACTATGTGGACCATGAGTCCGTATGATTATATTTGTAAGAGATAATTATTGTATATATGTAGCCGGTAGTGTCGGATAGATATACGAGAACTTGTTGTTCGACCAATCTCTCGTAGAAGGAGAGGTGGTCGATATCACTTCTCTCTGTATGCATATATGTTCATGACGATCTTCTGTTTCCTTCGTTTGCTTACTAGCTAGCTAGCGTGTCTAGTCCTCTCTATACGTATGTATAGTACGTAGCGTCGACCAAGCACGGACATAAGAGAGGACACTTCTCTCTATTAATTATAACTAGCTAACACAATATATGAAACACCTAAATTAACCCCCCAGAACCCCCAAACCCCCCCCCCTTCAAAAAAACAAAAACCCCAGCCACAGAAATGCTGACGCGTGGATGCCTATTGGTCCCGGTTGGTGCCACCAACCGGGACCAAAGGGTCTCCTGCCTGGGCTCCGCGCACAGGCCACGTGGAGGCCCATCAGTCCCGGTTCTGGATTGAACCGGGACTAAAGGGACAGGGCATTAGTACTGACACTTTAGTCCCGGTTCAGGAACCAGGACTAAAGGCCCTTACGAACCGGGACAACATGCCCTTTTTCTACCAGTGTCTAAATCATGCTGGAGGGGATTGTTGTTGTGTTCGGCACTATTCGGAGTGTTATTATCTCCTGTGACGGTATCACCACTTTTGCTTTGGCGGGACTTAGAGCGGCGCCGCTGATGTCGGCGCTTTGGTTGTTTCTTGGAGGGGTCATCCTCCGCTATCTCGTCGCTATTGCCTTCTTTGGGCGTATCCACCATGTATATGTCATATGACGAGGTAGCTTTCCAGTGCCCTATAGGCGCTGGTTCGTGTTCGTCTCCTACATCGTCGTCCATACCGTCGATGTCTTCGGAGTCGAAGTCGAGCATGTCGGTTAAATCATCGACAGTGACTACGAAGTGGGTTGTGGGTGGGCCACGAATTTCTTCGTCGCCCGCATCCCAATCCTGTTGGCCATAATCCGGCCAGGGCTCTCCTGACAAAGAGAGAGACCTTAGTGAATTCAGAATGTCGCCGAAGGGCGAGTGCTGAAAGATATCCGCGGCGGTGAATTCCATGATCGGTGCCCAATCGGATTCGATTGGCATGGGTGTAGGCGGTTCGGAGTCCGAAAAAGAGTCCGGCACCTTGGAGTCACGGGCTGCGCAGAGGATTAGGCTGGTGTTCGGCTCGATCGCCGTTGAGACTGCAGCCCCTGAGGCGGTGTCTAATCACCCGTCCTCGATTGGCGCAGTTGGCTCCGAGCTAAGGGTCGGAGCTGATGTGGGCGCGGCCTCTGGGGTACTGTTCGGCGGCAGAGCTAGGTCATACCCATCGTGACAGTGCGGCGCGCCCAGCTGTGGCTCGAATCCGTCGAAGATCAAGTCTCCGCGGATGTCCGCCGTGAAGTTCAAACTTCCAAATTTGACCTGATGGTCAGGGGCGTAGCTTTCAATCTGCTCCAGATGGCCAAGCGAATTAGCCCGCAGTACAAAGCCGCCGAATACGAAGATCTGTCCGAGAAGAAAAGTCTCACTCTGGACCGCATCGCTATCGATGATAGTAGGAGCCATCAAGCCTAACGGTGACGACACAGGAAATTGGGGTGGAGGAAGGGAGGGGCCGCGACGCGCGGCTAGATCCTGCCGGCGACGACGGAGGGAGGGGCCGCGACGAGCTACTAGATCCTGTCGGCGAGGATTAAAACCGTAGCGGCGGCAAGGAATAAACCCTAGCAAACGGGATAAAAATCGAACCGAAAATAACCCCGAAATTCGTACCGAGAATACCCTCGAAATATTTAGGAGGGAAAATCAGATCAGTTCGAAATATTTTTTCTCCTGAAAAAGCCCCTCGGGGTCTGATATAATACACGTGACATCAGCGTATTGCATCGGATCTAGACCGTCGAATTCGCTCTGACGGACGGTCCATATCGTCCGGATGCACTGTAAAATGACTCCAAAAGAACATATATATACAAGCAGGACTCGAGTGAGCCACGAATACAAAGGGTACATTACAAAGATTCCTATCACAGCGAAAGCTAAATACCATATGAGTACGTACAAGACTACAAATGGGCCTAAGTGGCCTGAAGATAACCAAACATGCACATTTATTTTCTTTGTATGGGTTCTAGGCCAATCCTATCCTATCCCTCCTTTCACAAAAACAAAAGGTACACCAACTTGTTGGGCCAAATGGGCTGGACCGAGCCGAGACTGGCTTGGCCCAAGATCGGTGATACATAGGAGAGAAGAAAGAAATTCCCCGTGCCGCTTGCCGTTTCGGGTTTAAGGAATGGCATACGAGCGGAATACGATACTATCAAGCTTTCCGAAAGTGTGAGCTGAAATTCCAGGGTAATCGCAGTATTGACTCTATCACAAGCTATTAGAATTGGCTGGAACTTTCTATACCAAAAAAAAGGATATATGTAGGGGTTTGTTTTATTGATGCAATCGAGACGAACCATAATCCCCTCGGTCAAGTGGTTGACCCGTCTGTCCAATAAGTTTACTAAGTGAATGGGAATCCTATAGTTTGACCAGCCTGGGCCGGTGGTTGACAAGCCACTGATCGGAGGCGAGTGGACTGGAGTGCTTTCATCAATTGCCTGCCTTCTGCCCTTATCTAATCTCTTAGGTAATAAGAAAGTGGTGTTAATTGTCATGCTAAGGAGCTGACCAGTGACATTTCTGTCTCAATTGAAGTCAACCCCATGCTATGGGTAATGCAAGCGAAGGAGTTTCAGCATTGTGCAATTTGCAATTTGATTCTGTAATTCTATTAATTCAGTATAGGAAAACGCACCATTTTGATTCTTCGCGGTCCAATAAATACTACCCAGCTCTGTTAGATAAGCTATCGTGCTGAGCCCAACTCGGTGCGGACGAGGACAAGCTTGTGCCATGTGGGAAAGCCCGAGCTGGACGTCCAAGCTTACCGGTGCCGGAGTTCGGCAGAAGCTCCAATAAAGAGGTCGGTCACGGCTCACGCATATCCATCCTTCTCTGGTAGCCGCGGTGGTGGAAGGGAGGTGGGTGTTGTGGGATCTCTTTGCCCCTGGGAAGATTTGGGTATGCATGTTTGTGTAGCAATGTTCATCAATGGGGGGCTCTGCCCTGGATGGCGACGGCTGAATCTTGACTCAATTTTTTTTGAGGGGTAAAACTCTGGTATTTCCTAAACGGCGCCCTCTGTGCCCGTTACTGTTGTATGTGCAATCGGGCGCACACCCACGTTTCGCACCTGGGCCGGCCCGCCTTACTCTTTTCTTCCCTTTTTTGTAAAATGTTTCAAAAATAGTGCAAAGAGGAGATTCGAACCCTCCACCAAACAGGTTCCGTACAATACGTCAACCGCGCTAACAAACAGGGACAGCGTGCATTTTATGATTGATAGCATCTTTTATTGTTCTTCAATTAACTGGCGTGATTCTGTTTTTTTTGGCCGGTTTTCTTCTGTTTTTTCTTTTTTCAATTTATCGAACTTTTCTCGAGTTCACGAACATTTTTTTGTGAATCTTTTTTCAAATCCGATGAACTTTTTTTGAAAATCAATGAACTCCTTTCAAAATGTGATGAACTTTTTTTGAAATCGATCAACTTTTTTCCAAATTGATTAACTTTTTTTGTGAACCTTTTTTGAATTCGTGAACTTTTTTCACCATCGATGAACTTTTTGCAAATCCGATGAACTTTTTTGTCAGAATCAATGAGCTTTTTAAAATTTTGATGAACTTTTTCAAATTCAATGAACTTTTTTTAAAATTCAATGAACTTTTTTCAAATTCAGTGAACGTTTTTCAAATTCAATGAACTTTTTCTTTAAATTTGATGAACTTTTTTAAAATTTGATGAACTATTTTCAATTTTTATGAACTTTTTTCAAATTCGATGAACTATTTTCAATTTTGTGAACTTTTTTCTATACGGATGAACCTTTTTCCACATCAATGAACTTTTTTCAATCTGCACTATTTATGAGTTCTTTTTCGGAATTTATATTTAAAAAAATCTATACAGCATATATATGTTATCTGCAGTATTGAATGGGTTAAATAGTACAGATTCCTGGTAGCAAACAAAACGTCGTGTCTGGTCTACTGGCTGCCATGGCGGAGTATTACTCTATGGGTGCCGGGATAGATTCCTCGTGTGCACGGAATTTTTTGTTTGCGTTTGTTTTTCCAGCAAGGGTTAAATAGTAAAGATTCCTCGTGGTGGGCCGGCCCGCTAGGCACCGCGCGTGCGCGCCGGTTTACCTCGGCGGCGCTTAAAGCGCCAGTTAGGAGCTCCCTAAAACTCTTGACTCAAGTATGTAACGAGAAATTGCGCTCTCTATCCCCAACGAGCTAGGATCGTGAACAAAAGGCCTAGCCCAATCCTATCCTTTCCCTAATTTCACAAAAGTAAAAAAATACACCAACTTGTTGGGCCAAACGGGCTGGACAGTTCCGAGACTCGGCTCGGTTAAATAAGCTATCGGGCTGAGCCCAACTCGGTGCGAGCGAGGACAAGCTCGGGCCAAGGGGGCAAGCCCGAGCTGCACGTCCAGGCTTGCCGGTGAGGGTGTTCTGCGGAGGCTCCAATAAAGAGGTCGTTCAGGGCACATGCATAGCCATTCTCGTAGCCGTTGCTCAAAAAAAAAACCCTGTCTAGTAGCCGCGGTGGTGGAACGGAGGTGGGCGCAGTGGGATCTGTTCATCAGCGGGGCTCTGGCGCTAATCAAGGCGCTAAAAGGATACTAGAAAATCTCCCCTAGCGGCATTGCCTCAACTAACTCGAGATCTTTTTGCATTGGAGAAAGCGGGCGCTAGCACTTTTCTTATTTATTCCCGTAGCGCCTCTAATCACATTTAGTGTTGGAAGCACAGACTCTTAGACAGATGCCAGGTAATTAAATCAATTATTTTAATATGTTAAGCGTCTAAGCAAGCGCCCTCCATTGGACATGCCCTAAGCGGCGGCGATGCGCCCATATAGCTTGATGGCGCCGGGGTGGTCTTGTAGAATGACAGCACCATGGTACCATTCCATACCTTTTTTCCGAAATGTGGTTGTTCCATCCTCTGCATTAAAATTAATCCTATCCGCCATTTTACTACGTGCTACTCTGCGCGAGCCATTAACGTTTTTCTATGTGCGGGGGATCAGTTCATGACTTGATCGTTAAGGTGTTTGTGCGGTGGTGATTCAGAGCGGCCGAGACATCGGTGCTACTGCAGGTTTTTTTAGTTGTGCGGGAGAGTACCTGAAATGGTTCGACTCGGTCAGCTGGCCGAACTGCTATTCCACATATCGTCTTTCTGTATACCTGACTCATGGACTTTTGCGGTGCTTTAAGGCGTACTACCTCCGTCCTGGTTTATTGATCCCCATGGTAATCTGTGCCAAATTTTGACTACAAATTTAATTAACCAAATATTCATGCATGTCATCAAAAACTATATCATTGAAAACTATTTTCAAATACGAATCCAAAGATAAAAGTTTTATTGACATTCACTAACATTTTGTCAGTTAAATCATTGGTTAAAATTTAACACAAATTACAAAGGGGACTAATAAACCAGAACGGATGTAGTATCACTTAGCGAACACGCTCCCGGGGTACCTGCTCTTGATCATTTCTCCCTTTTTGTCTGATTCTGTCTCGATTGTTGATCGTGAACGTTTTTTCAGTCAGCTTATTTCGAAGGAGATGAAGTACTGGTGCTTTCGAAGGAGATGAAGGCTTCGTTCTGGTGCCGACCGATGTTTTGGGGTTACATGTATTGCGCCCGTGCTTCGTTGGGAGGGCTGTCCTTTTCTTATGAGTGGGCCGGATATATTGCTTTTTTCGTTGTTCCTGTTGTTTGCCTTTTCTTGTTTTGTTGTGACCTGTCTGAGTTTTGGTCGTTAGCTGTGTCTGGTCTTATCCGGGTTCTGTTAGCTGTTTGTTCTGTGTTCTACCACGGTGTGTTCGCTGCCCATTGGGAGTCGTCTGTGGTCTTTGTTTGCAGCCGTCAGGGTCGTGTATAGAATTCCAGCAAAAAAAGGGTCGTCTATAGAATGTAAGTTTGGTTTTGTTGGGGAATCGCCGCTGGTTGGGATCCAAACCTCTGGAGGACGTGTGTTGTTTCTGTGGTTCGTTCTTTTCGGGTTATTTTATGTTGTACCTATACATGTGCAGAAGCAGAATTTATCATTTCCTCGTTTGCTTCGAGCAACTCGATGGACGTGACGCCGAATGAGGGACCTGCTACGGGAAATCCGCACAATAGTGAAGATGCTAGGGAGAATTCGCCAGGCATATAGACTCTAATGGGAATCTCTGCAAATGTTAACTTGGAGCCAAGCCTGGTCTTTTTCTTTGCAAGAGAAAAATAAAATGTTTGTCCATTGGTCATAACGGTAAATGTCCCAGGCAGGTAGTTTTGAACACCTGAATTAGCATTAAATTTGGAAATTTCCTATCCTCCTTAACTTAAATTGAAGATGGTATTGCTGCCTTTGAATTTGAAGAATATTGATGGCCAATTGCCTAATTCCACTTTCTCTATTATTAGTTCATCTATGTGCTGAAGTACTTTTTTGGTAAATCTATAATTCTAGTTGGTTTCATTATTTTTGACAAGCTAAATAGTTGTGCATGCCAGCCACTAAAGAATTTTTTTTACCTAATTTTGTAAACCTTATCATTCTACTTGTTTATACTTTGGATGGTACAAAAGGAATAAACCGTTTCCCAATGCATGACTAAACTTTCATGCGGCCATCTGTTAAGCAGGCAAAAAAGTGGTCAGCTATCTCTCTGCTCTTCCGCACAGAACGTCCAATGGACTCAAAATAGGCCATTGTAAGCGATATTTCTGTATCTTTTATAAGCCTGCGTCGAAACTTGGTTACAAAACATTGGTCCATTATTAATTAGATATGACCAGATAGATATGTGTAGTTACAACTCATATTTTGGCACCATATAGGTATGGTACATTATAAGGCGTCATAGCATAAAAAATCATACAGTATTTTAATTTGTAGGATACTAGTTTACGATACAAACGCCATAATGCATAGCATTACAAAATAGTATCCTAGTATCATCATATTTACTTAAATATAAAATTTCAATGCAGAGTTGTTGACAAGCTCTATTTTTATTATTTTTCTTGATCCATGTGCCATGATACTATGATAGAGCATGATACTGATATGACCTCTGTTTATTAATTGTTGTTCCACATCGGCTTATTATCGATTTTACTGTAATATAGATCAATGAATCTCACATTTTGTGAGGCGTAAGAATGTGACGCCACGAAAGTCCCATTATTAGATTTACGCAATTACATTACACTTGTTACTTGCTTCAAAGCCTTGGTGGTCAAGCGGACCGGCCGGTAGTTGGATCCAACATCCTCTTGATGAGCGTTCCAACAAAACTCTATCAAGTGTACAGGAAGCAGACATAAGGCCCCCCGATAGAGGTCCACAGGACATGCATAATATATAGTTTATGAAATCATCAAGGCTGCCATAAAACCATGCATGTGGACTCTACTGGGCATATCTGTCGGTTGTGTGCTAGGAGCTGAGCCTAGTCTTTTTGCTGGCCTAAAGTAAAAGTTCAATGTGTTGGGTATGCCCATAATGGTAAATATTCAAGGCAGGTGGTTTCGAACTGCTAAGTAAGAAATAAAATGGTAAATTTTCCTATAATCATTAAAATGAAATTAAAGATAATAGTATTACTCCGTTGAAATTCAAAGAATATTCACGTACATTAAAGTACCTACTATCTCTTTCTCAATCTACAGTTCTTATATGTGGTGAAGTAATTTTTTGTAAATCTATAATTCTAGTTTTCTTCATTATTCTTGACAAGCTAAATACACGTGCATACCAACCACTGAGGAAGGAGTATCTAATTTTTAAACCTTATTGTTCAGATTGGTTATAATTTGGATGGTACAAAACGAGTTCTCAATGCATGACTAAGTTTCGTGTGAGCATCTGTTAAGCCGGCAAAAAAGTGGTCAATGGTATCTCTTATGGCTCTCCCACATAGAACGGTAATGGAATCAAAATAGGACTTTCTACGCGATGTTTATGTATTTTGTATAATCCTACATTGATATTTGATTACAAGACATTAGTCCCAATATTAATAAGATATCATCATATATGTCTAGTTGCAACTATTATTTTGGTGCAATAAAGGTAAAGTAGGGTCGCGCTATTCGTCACACTGGGTGAGGAATAGTTATTCTTCACCCAACCCCCCCCCCCCCCCCCCCCCCCTCTGTTTTACCATCAATGCATCATAATTTTACGTTCCGTAAGTTTTTTCTTATTTCCGACGTAAAAAGAGACCATAAGAAAATATATAACCGTCGTAAAAAATATTTTATGTTATGTAAAATTACAGCATAAAAACATAGTGTAAAATACACATAAACTGTAAATTTTCTTGTCTTATGACCTATGTTTTTATTTTATTTTTTGTGCCAAATTTTACGTAGTGAATCAATAGGAATGTAAATATTTGAATTCCAAACATAATTTAATTATGAAATGATCGTAAGATTACCTCGGATGAAGAATAACTTATTATGCACCCTGGTGATGAATAGTATCACTATATATATATATATATATATATATATATATATATATATAATTTCTCCTACATGTTGCCTTGGCTCCTTCGGAGCACGATGACAAGTGGCTCATGGGGGCGGTCGCGGGTAATAGTATTCTTCTTTAGGATCAATGACCTGGTCGAGCAAAAATCCCGCTATTTCCTCTTGAAGTGCTAGTATCACTACTAAGAAAAAGGCTATAGCTAATATGCACATTAATGACGCACCATGTATGTGGTGCGCCATTGCTATATAGCAGTGGCGCACCAGATACAAGTGCGCCATTATTGACATATTACTAATGGCGTATCTGGTGTGTGGTGCGCCATTAGTAGTGGCGCACCAATGGACAGTGCGCCATTACTAGTTAAATTTTTTTAGTAGTGGCACACCAGTGGACAGTGGACAGTGCGCCACTACTAACAATTTTTTTAATTTTTTTAAACTATTAATGGCGCACCACACACCAAGTGCGCCATTAGTAACCCTGGTGCTAAATGCACCCCCCTGGACCGCCTTTTCGGTTATAAAAAAATAAAAAAAATGATGGAAATGTCAGAAAAATAAAAGAAAATAAGTTTCCCATGTGATATGTGGTCTAGTGTAGTTGTTGGAAAAATTTACAAATATTAATTTTGACTTTATTTACAAAATCTCTATGGAATTTAGTAATATGGGCATAACTTTTGCATACGAACTCGGATTGAAAAGTTTTTTATATGAAAAATCATCTACTCAAAAAGTTACATACGAGTTGAATCGGGGTTTTTTATATGAAAAATCATCTACTCGAAAAGTTACATACGAGTTGAATCGGGGGAACCCCGTTCAACATCTTCAAAATCCCCAAAAACCTAACAGAATGAAAGATACGGGGCTTTTAAGATCTAGAGGGGGTGAAATGAAAAAAAATCAAACTTACTAGTGGCACACCATTTGCTAGGTGCGCCACTAGTAACAGAAATTTTTTGGAAATCTTGACATTCACCATACGAATTGAACTGGGGTAGCTTTCTCATGGAAGTAATGCTCCTCCTTGACATTCACCATGAGGGAGTCTCGATTGGAAATCTTGGTAATGTTTATGTACCATTGATGCAATTCATACATTCTCGTTGGGAGGTTCTTGACCTCCTCGGGCTCGACCAAAGGTTGGCCGCGGACATATTTCCGTTTTATTTCCTCCTCTCTAAGCGGAGACATGGGCTCGATGTCGAGGAGTTGTCCAACACTAATACCGAGCTTTTTGGCCTGGCTTATATGCTCCTCGATTATTACCAGATTGTTCAGCTGGGGAGCAGTTTGTCCACAATAATATAGGGCGTGCGTACTCTCATGTGTTGTTGGCACAACAGGCTGGGGGATCGATTGCGCTGCCTGTTCTCCTAGCTGGGGAATGGTTTTCCCACATTTTTTGGCAGCTGCTTGTTGGCTCGAGATCGAGCTCGCTTCCTTCTATAGTCGTGCTCGATGTGCCTTCCTGATTTGGCGCTCATTGTCTGAGTCAACCGGCTTGGAGCTGGTGGTCTAGCCATATGAATGAAGTGGTTAATCTTTTCCTCGGGCACTTTCTCCCTTGGCGGCGGTGCCGGTTTCGGTCCAAAATGGGCTGCCACTTGGGCCTTCACTATGGCTTCGTTTTGCTCCTCGGTCATGTCATAAGGCCTCTGAGGAAGAGGAGCGAGGCTGCTTGGACCATATTTATATCGCTTGCCTCGGCCTGTACCTCTTGTACTACCTTGACTCATACCGCTACGCACCATAGCCGCGGCATGTCTCTTCTGCGATTGCTGAGGCGGCAGAGACGGCTGGCGTGGCTGAGTTGGAGCAGGAGTCTGCTCACACATTGGTTGACTTGGAGGAGCGGGAGTATGCTGACACGGTGGCGGACTTCGAGGAGGAGTCGGCTCACGCGTTCGTGGACTTGGAGGAGCGGGAATCTGCAGACACGGTGGCGGACTTCGAGGAGGAGTTGGCTCACACGTTCATGGACTTGGAGGAGCGGGAGTCCACTAACCCGGTGGCGGACTTCAAGGAGGAGTCGGCTCACGCGTTCGTGGACTTGGAGGAGCAGGAGTCCCCTGACTCGGTGGAGGACTTCAAGGAGGAGTCGGCTCACGCGGTGTCGGTGGCCTTCGAAAGATGATCCAATCATTTCTCCATAGGATGATACGATGCATGGCCACTCCGAGTGTGTGCTTGTCGTCACCCCCAGGAATGTCAAACTCTAACCTCGAATATTGGTCCACCACCTCATCAACCAAGACACGAGCATAGCCCGCTGGAATCGGGATGCAATGGAAGGTTGCTTCGAGGGTATTTGTAAAAGCAAGGGCGTCCGCCACCTTCAAGGATATGTTCTTCATTTTGAAGTGTAGCCCACAGTTAGTGTTCTCTATGATGTCATCCACAGGGTATGTATCCAGAAGTGCCTCGCCCGGGGCGGAACCAACGCTGCTTCTCGGCATGGATGGGACGGTGCTATCTAATGTTGGACGATCATCCGCTTGCTGCTGCCGCTACTGAGACCCCCTTTCCTGGCTAAGTTAGTTGATCTGCTACTGCTGCTGCTGCTGGAATTTGAGTGCCAAGTCCGCGTGCCTTGCTTCTAGGCCTTGAAGGTGTTCTGTGTCCTGCTTCCTCTGCTCCTCCTCCAGCTTCCTCTTCTCCTCCTCCTCCATCTTCTTTCTTGCACGGGTCCTGTAGTCGTCGTTCCATTCCGAAAAGCCCTCATACCAGGGAATAACGCCCTTGCCTCATGTTCTTCCCGGGTGTTCAGGATTTCCTAGGGCACGCGTAAGCTCATCGTTGTCTTTGTTGTGCGTGAACAGACCCTTTCGAGCATCTTCTATTGCGTCAAGTAACTTTTGTTCGGCTCCTTTTAGACTTGCCTTCTTCGAAACCAGGCCTGTCTTCGAGTCCAATGCCCCCCCATGTGCATAGAACCAAGTTCTGCACCTGGGGGGCCATCTCCTAGTAACTGGAGTGACCACTGCATCCAGCATATCTTACTCAGACTTATCCCACTTAGGCATTGCCACCGCATAGCCACCTAGCCCAGCCTATAGAACTGCGTCTTTTTTGCGGCATTGGCCTTGTTTTCTTGACCGTTCCTTAGATAATTCTGATTCCTTGAATTTCACGAAAGCGGGCCAGTGTTCTCTTTGCTTCTCCAGTGTTCCCTTGAATTCCGGAGTCTTCCTTTCTGCAGCGAGGTAGTTGGCCCATACAGTTTTCTTGTGGGTGTTGAATGCAATTGCCATCTTCTTAAGAGCAGCGTCCTTGACTTTCTGCACATCTGCATCAGTGATTCCCAAAGCTTTTGTTTTGCTCTGTCGTCGACCCAAGTAACATTTGGACGTTTAGTTTTTGGCTCTTTCCATTCTTGAATGGAGATCGGGAGTTGATCCTTCACAAGAACTCCGCACCGACGAGCGAACTTGTTTGCAATGTTCTTAGGCGTGAGGGGTTCGCCACTAGCTTTGATGGAATCGATGTTGTACTTTACACCCTCCTTCAACTGTTTGCCTGGGCCTCGCTTTGTCCTGCTGTCTGTAGAAGCAGACTTGCTCAATCCGGAGGGCTGAAAGAAGAAAGATCGATCGGTTAATATATCTTCAAATCAAAAAAAACATGTGATGATCACTAGATGCCTGCTTATATAAATAGACCTCGCCAGTAGTCTTTCTTATTTCAAGATCAACATTGTTTGTGTCATCATAATCATTGTCTGCGTCATCATAATCATTGTCTACGTCATCATAATCATAATCATAATCATAATCATAGTTCATGACTTCATCAGCTCGGTCGTCAACATCGAATATCTTATCATCACCCTCACTGGTATTGTTCAGATATTGGGAGCCGTCATCTGCTTCATTCAGATCATCTGGCCTGGTACGACTGCATATGATCTCGAACTGGGCCTCTTCTCCCTCTCTGTCGGTATTGTCCGCCATAGCTTTTACTTAACTAATACAGAAGAAATATAAAACAATTTAGTATTCAAATTACAATGCATGGATGCAATCAATAAGAAAAAACTGAATCATATATAGTACATAATGTGCATCGTCTCGAATAATATATAATCTCGAATGCATCGTCTCGAATAATATATAATCTCGAGTACATCGTCTCTAATAATATATATAATCTCGAATACATCATGTCGAATTTTATATATCGAATACATCACTGGCTAGGTACCTAATAAAGATGAATACTACAGAAGAATCTAGGCCACTCGCGGTTCCTGGGGCGCGGGCGGTGGACACCCAGAGAGAAGGAACCATCACAGGATCATATCTCGGGTCATCTGCCCAAAGAACGTGCCAGGTATTGGAGAACCTGACGTCCATAGTAGCCATGTAGCGATGGATGTGCTCATCCTCCTCCCTGACACGGCGACGCACCACCTCTGGCGAGGCCGGCTCCCTCTGCACTGAATGTGGCCCACGCGGACGCCACCAATGGAGATCAAGGTCGACGACGGGACCCGAGGCCGGGTTCCTCACCAAGCGGCGCGCCCCTCCAGGTAGCACCTCCCAATGCCAACCCGGCGGAACCCAGTCCCAGACATGGGTCAGCCGGACGTCGTCGTGAACGGGTCGACGACGAGGATGCGGGCCGGGCATCGTCGAGAACAAATAGTATATGCCCGCAAAAACTAACATTTTTTATACGATTGAATTGTGATAAGTAAAATTCTATATGCAAATTCTAAATTTTTCTATAACTAAAATTATAAGAAACTAAAAAAAACAATTTGACATTAATCTAATTCATCTAGCTAAAACTAATTCTAAAATTTCTAACATTTCTATATATATAACTAACATGTCTATAACATTTCTAATATTTCTATCACTAAAAACAGAAAAATTGCTAACATTTCTATAAATATTTCTATAACTAAAAAATAGAAAAATTTATAACATTTCTATATAACTAACATTTCTAATATTTCTATAACTAAAAAACAGAAAAATTTCTAACATTTCTATAACTAAAAAACAGAAAATTTTCTATAACTAAAATTTATAACTAAAAACTAAAAAAACAATGTGTGTGTGTGTGGACATGGCGGCCGGGGTAGGAGCTCACCGGCGAAGCGCGACGACGGGGGGCGGCGACGGGGACGGCGATGGGCGGTGACGACGGGGATGGGGACGGGGCGGCGACGAAGGTGACGGGGACGGGCCGGGCGGGGACGACGGTACGACTGGGCGGGGACGGCGGGGACGGCGACGGACGGAGGGGACGGGGACGGCCGGGGCGGCAACGGCGACGGGGGCGGCGGCGACGGGGTAGAGGAGAAAGAAGCAGAGGGGGAGATGAGAAACTGAATTTTTTTGGAAGTGCTTTCTTATATAGAACACCCCTTCAGTACCGGTTGGAGCCAACAACCGGTACTAAAGGTCTGTTTTGGCCAGGCCAAGCGGCGGGAAGCGCCCCCCTTTAGTACCGGGTGGTGGCACCAGCCGGTACTAAAGACCCCCCTTTAGTACCGGTTGGAGCTACGACCCGGTACTAAAGGGGGTGAGCTGGCGCAGGTGCGGTGCGGCAAGTTTAGTCCCACCTCGCTAGCCGAGGGGCGTCCGCACTGGTTTATAAGCCCCAGTGCGGCAGCTCCCTCGAGCTCCTCTCCAAAGCAGGCCTACTGGGCCTATCTGTTCTCTGCTGCCCTGTGGGCCTACTGGGCCTTTGCGGGCCTGCATCCTGGCCCAATAACACGTTGGGTTTCTAGTCATATGCAGGCCGCTCTGGCCCAATAGGCGGGCTTTTTTATTTTCTTATTTTTTTGCTTTATTTATTTTTGAGTTGGTTTTTGCTGTATTTAGAGTTTCTTTGTGAATATTTTTTCTTTAGCTACAAAAAATTACAAAATTTCTGTTAGTGCCGGCAGTTTTCAAATTTGAATAGTTTAAATTTTGAATTATTTGAAATTTGTGTGAATCACTAGTTTGTGAATAACTTCACTTTGAAAAAAGATTTTTCAGTGATTCTTTTTTCTTATGTTTAATATTAGTGTGTTTTATCATTATATTCAATTTGGTAATGCTTAGGTTATTTAAAAAATGAAATGCCTTTGTAACGGATGAGTTTTCATCCGAAACCCTGATACTTCGAAAGAGATTGTCCATTTTGTACACGAAGTGCATCCAGTTTTTACGGTAACCCTCTCTACTTTTATGCACATGCTATGTGGGGGAAATTATGATACCATGCCAACTTTCAACCTTTTCTGAGTTTGTTTGCACATAAAATTCCTTCGCGTTTCAAATGCCAAAACACATAACTACCCTAACTATTACAGAGATTCCCTCCTGGGTGTCAAACACAGAAGAAAGTGATGATAGTGAAGCCGATCACATCCTAGATCTTTGGGTGTGAAACTTTTTCTTCGCGTGTGTCCCTTTGCGCCGTAGCCATGGAAAGTCTTTATCATTTAACTGGATGCTCGGATCAATATTCACTTTGAATGGAGCAATTTCATCAAAATTTTCATAATCTTCTGACATGTCTGTCTTCTCATCCACTCCCACAATGTTTCTCTTCCCAGAAAGAACAATGTGGCGCTTTGGCTCATCGTATGATGCATTCGCTTCCTTATCTTTTCTTTTTCTCGGCTTGGTAGACATGTCCTTCACATAGAAAACATGTGCCACATCATTATATAGGACGAATGGTTCGTTTGCATACGCAATCCACTGTTGTCATTCCATACTGCGGATCTTCCGTTACCCCGCCTTGTGTCATATTGACCTATTTTCACCGAAACAAAGGGACCTTCAAACCACGTCCATAGTCAAGTTCCCATATGTCCTCTATGTAACCATATTATGTTTCCTTTCCCGGTTGTTGCATCAAAGCGGACACCACTGTTTTGGTTGGTGCTCTTCTTATCTTGGGCGATCGTGTAAAATGTATTACCATTTATCTCGTACCCTTTGAAAGTCATTATACTCGAAGATGGTAACTGGGACAACAAATACAAGTCATCTTCAATAGAGGCGTCATGCATGGTACATGTCTACAACCAGCCGGTGAAACTCCTGGTTTGTTCATGTGTAATCCAGTCATCAGACCGCTCTGGGTGTTTATACCGTAGAAAATTCTTGTGTTCGTCCATATACGGAGCCACCAATGCGGAATTCTGTAGAACTGTGTAGTGTGCTTCAGTGAGAGAATGTCCGTCCATACATATTATTTGATTCCCTCCTAGTGTGCCTTTTCCATCCAATCTGCCCTTATGCCGCGATTCAAGAACACCAATCGGCTTAAGGTCAGGAATAAAGTCAATACAAAACTCAATGATGTCCTCATTTTCATGGCCCTTGGAGATGCTTCCTTCTGGCCTAGCACGGTTATGAACATATTTCTTTAAGACTCCCATGAACCTCTCAAAGGGGAATATATTGTGTAGAAATAAAGGACCCAAAACGTTAATCTCTTCGCATAGGTGAACTAGGACATGCGTCATGATGTTGAAGAAGGATGGTGGGAACACCTACTCGAAACTGACAAGACATTGCACCAAATCATTCTCTAACCTTGGTATGATTTATGGATCGATTACCTTCTGAGAGATTGCATTGAGGAATGCACATAGCTTCACAATGGCTAATCGAACGTTATCTGGTAGAAGCCCCCTCAATGCAACCGGAAGCAGTAGCGTCATAATCACGTGGCAGTCATGAGACTTTAGGTTCTGGAACTTTTTCTCTGCCATGTTTATTATTCCCTTTATATTCGACGAGAAGCCAGACCGTACCTTAATACTGAGCAGGCATTCAAAGAAGATTTCCTTCTCTTCTTTGGTAAGAGCGTAGCTGGCATGACCCTGATGTATGCCGTCTTTTCCATGCATATGTTGCTCGTCCTCCCGTGCCTCAGGTGTATCTTTTGTCTTCCCATGTATGCCCAAGAAGCCAAGCAGGGTCACGCAAAGATTCTTCGTCACGTGCATCATGTCAATTGCAGAGCGGACCTCTAGGTCTTTCCAATAGGGCAGGTCCCAAAATATAGATTTCTTCTTCCACATGGGTGCGCGTCCGTCAGCGTCATTCGGAACAGGTTTTACGTCAGGACCCTTTCCAAAGACTACCTTCAAACCCTTGACCATATCATGTACATCAGCACCAGTACGGTGGCGAGGCTTCGTCCGGTGATCCGCCTCACCTTTGAAATGCTTGCCTTTTTTTCTTACGGGATGCCTGCTCAGAAGAAATCGACGATGTCCCAGGTACATGTTCTTCCTACAATTGTCCAAATATATACTGTCAGTATCATCCAAACAGTGCATGCATGTGCGGTATTGATGTCTACTACACAACCTTCTTCTTGTAGACGTTGTTGGGCCTCCAAGTTCAGAGGTTTGTAGGAAAGTAGAAAATTTCCTTCAAGTGGATGAACTAAGGTTTATCAATCCGTAGGAGCCATAGGATGAAGATGGTCTCTCTCAAGCAACCCTGCAACCAAATAACAAAGAGTCTCTTGTGTCCCCAATGAAGGAAATATGCCCTAGAGGCAATAATAAAGTTATTATTTATTTCCTTATATCATGATAAATGTTTATTATTCATGCTAGAATTGTATTAACCGGAAACATAATACATGTGTGAATACATAGACAAAAAGAGTGTCACTAGTATGCCTCTACCTGACTAGCTCGTTAATCAAAGATGGTTATGTTTCCTAACCATAGACAAAGGAGTTGTTATTTGATTAACGGGATCACATCATTAGTTGAATGATCTGATTGACATGACCCATTCCATTAGCTTAGCACCCGATCATTTAGTATGTTGCTATTGCTTTCTTCATGACTTATACATGTTCCTATGACTATGAGATTATGCAACTCCCGTTTTCCGGAGGAACACTTTGTGTGCTACCAAACGTCACAACGTAACTGGGTGATTATAAAGGAGCTCTACAGGTGTCTCCAAAGGTAAATGTTGGGTTGACGTATTTCGAGATTAGGATTTGTCACTCCGATTGTCGGAGAGGTATCTCTGGGCCCTCTTGGTAATGCACATCACATAAGCCTTGCAAGCATTACAACTAATATGTTAGTTGTGAGATGATGTATTACGGAACGAGTAAAGAGACTTGCCGGTAACGAGATTGAACTAGGTATTGGATACCGCCGATCGAATCTCGGACAAGTAACATACCGATGACAAAGGGAACAACGTATGTTGTTAGGCGGTCTGACCGATAAAGATCTTCGTAGAATATGTAGGAGCCAATATGGGCATCCAGGTCCCGCTATTGGTTATTGACCGGAGACGTGTCTCGGTCATGTCTACATTGTTCTCGAACCGTAGGGTCCGCACGCTTAAAGTTACGATGACAGTTGTTATGAGTTTTATGCATTTTGATGTACCGAAGTTTGTTCGGAGTCCCGGATGTGATCACGGACATGACGAGGAGTCTCGGAATGGTCGATACATAAAGATTGATATATTGGATGACTATATTCGGACACCGGAAGGGTTCCGGGGAAGTTTCGGATAAAACCGGAGCACCGGGGGGTTACCGGAACCCCTCGGGGGGTTAATGGGCCTCATGGGCCTAATGTGGAGAAGAGGAAGGGGCTGCCAGGGCAGGCCGCGCGACCCCTCTCCCCCTAGTCCGAATTGGACAAGGAGGGAGGGGCGGCGCCCCCCCTTTCCTACTCTCCCTCCACCTCTCCTAGTTGGACAAGGAACGGGGAGGGGAGTCCTACTCCCGGTAGGAGTAGGACTCCTCCTGCGCGCCTCCTATGGCCGAACGCACCCCCCCATGGATCCTTTATATACGGAGGCAGGGGGCACCCTAGAACACACAAGTTGATCCTCGTGATCGTTCCTTAGCCGTGTGCGGTGCCCCCTGCCACCATATTCCACCTCGGTCATATCGTTGTAGTGCTTAGGCGAAGCCCTGCGTCGGTAGAACATCATCATCGTCACCACGCCGTTGTGCTGACGGAACTCATCCCCGAAGCTTTGCTGGATCGGAGCCCAGGGAGCGTCATCGAGCTGTACGTGTGCTAAGAACTCGGAGGTGCCGGAGTAACGGTGCTTGGATCGGTCGGATCGGGAAGACGTACGACTACTTCCTCTACGTTGTGTCAACGCTTCCGTTGCAATCTACAAGGGTACGTAGATCATACTCTCCCCTTTCGGTTCTATGCATCACCATGATCTTGCGTGTGCGTAGGAAATTTTTTGAAATTACTACGTTCCCCAACAGTGGCATCCGAGCCTAGGTTTTATATGTTGATGTTATATGCACGAGTAGAACACAAGTGAGTTGTGGGCGATATAAGTCATACTGCCTACCAGCATGTCATACTTTGGTTCGGCGGCATTGTTGGACGAGACGACCCGGACCGACATTACGCGTACGCTTACGCGAGACCGGTTCTCCCGACGTGCTTTGCACATAGGTGGCTTGCGGGCGACAGTCTTTCCAACTTTAGTTGAACCGACTGTGGCTATGCCCGGTCCTTGCGAAGGTTAAAACGGCATCAACTTGACAAACTATCGTTGTGGTTTTGATGCGTAGGTGAGATTGGTTCTTGCTTAAGCCCGTAGCAGCCACGTAAAACTTGCAACAACAAAGTAGAGGACGTCTAACTTGTTTTTGCAGGGCATGTTGTGATGTGATATGGTCAAGACATGATGCTAAATTTTATTGTATGAGATGATCATGTTTTGTAACCGAGTTATCGGCAACTGGCAGGAGCCATATGGTTGTCGCTTTATTGTATGCAATGCAATCGCGATGTAATGCTTTACTTTATCACTAAGCGGTAGCGATAGTCGTGGAAGCATAAGATTGGCGAGACGACAACGATGCTAGGATGGATATCAAGGTGTCGCGCCGGTGACGATGGTGATCACGACGGTGCTTCGGAGATGGAGATCACAAGCACAAGATGATGATGGCCATATCATATCACTTATATTGATTGCATGTGATGTTTATCTTTTATGCATCTTATCTTGCTTTGATTGACGGTAGCATTATAAGATGATCTCTCACTAATTATCAAGAAGTGTTCTCCCTGAGTATGCACCGTTGCGAAAGTTCTTCGTGCTGAGACACCACGTGATGATCGGGTGTGATAGGCTCTACGTTCAAATACAACGGGTGCAAAACAATTGCACACGCGGAATACTCAGGTTATACTTGACGAGCCAAGCATATACAGATATGGCCTCGGAACACGGAGACCGAAAGGTCGAGCGTGAATCATATAGTAGATATGATCAACCTAGTGATGTTCACCAATGAAACTACTCCATCTCACGTGATGATCGGACATGGTTTAGTTGATTTGGATCACGTGATCACTTAGAGGATTAGAGGGATGTCTATCTAAGTGGGAGTTCTTAAATAATTTGATTAATTGAACTTAAATTTATCATGAACTTAGTACCTGATAGTATCTTGCTTGTTTATGTTTGATTGTAGATAGATGGCTCGTGCTGTTGTTCCGTTGAATTTTAATGCGTTCCTTGAGAAAGCAAAGTTGAAAGATGATGGTAGCAATTACACGGACTGGGTCCGTAACTTGAGGATTATCCTCATTGCTGCACAGAAGAATTACATCCTGGAAGCACCGCTGGGTGCCAGGCCTGCTGCTGGAGCAACACCAGATGTTATGAACGTCTGGCAGAGCAAAGCTGATGACTACTCGATAGTTCAGTGTGCCATGCTTTACGGCTTAGAATCGGGACTTCAACGACGTTTTGAACGTCATGGAGCATATGAGATGTTCCAGGAGTTGAAGTTAATATTTCAAGCAAATGCCCGGATTGAGAGATATGAAGTCTCCAATAAGTTCTATAGCTGCAAGATGGAGGAGAATAGTTCTGTCAGTGAGCATATACTCAAAATGTCTAGGTATAATAATCACTTGATTCAATTGGGAGTTAATCTTCCAGATGATTGCGTCATTGACAGAATTCTCCAATCACTGCCACCAAGCTACAAGAGCTTCGTGATGAACTATAATATGCAAGGGATGAATAAGACTATTCCCGAGCTCTTCGCAATGCTGAAAGCTGCGGAGGTAGAAATCAAGAAGGAGCATCAAGTGTTGATGGTCAACAAGACCACTAGTTTCAAGAAAAAGGGCAAAGGGAAGAAGAAGGGGAACTTCAAGAAGAACGGCAAGCAAGTTGCTGCTCAAGAGAAGAAACCCAAGTCTGGACCTAAGCCTGAAACTGAGTGCTTCTACTGCAAGCAGACTGGTCACTGGAAGCGGAACTGCCCCAAGTATTTGGCGGATAAGAAGGATGGCAAGGTGAACAAAGGTATATGTGATATACATGTTATTGATGTGTACCTTACTAATGCTCGCAGTAGCACCTGGGTATTTGATACTGGTTCTGTTGCTAATATTTGCAACTTGAAACAGGGACTACGGATTAAGCGAAGATTGGCTAAGGACGAGGTGACGATGCGCGTGGGAAATGGTTCCAAAGTCGATGTGATCGTGGTCGGCACGCTACCTCTACATCTACCTTCGGGATTAGTAATAGACCTAAATAATTGTTATTTGGTGCCAGCGTTGAGCATGAACATTATATCTGGATCTTGTTTAATGCGAGACGGTTATTCATTTAAATCAGAGAATAATGATTGTTCTATTTATATGAGTAATATCTTTTATGGTCATGCACCCTTGAAGAGTGGTCTATTCTTATTGAATCTTGAGAGTAGTGATACACATATTCATAATGTTGAAGCCAAAAGATGCAGAGTTGATAATGATGGTGCAACTTATTTGTGGCACTGCCGTTTAGGTCATATCGGTGTAAAGCGCATGAAGAAACTCCATACTGATGGACTTTTGGAACCACTTGATTATGAATCACTTGGTACTCGCGAACCGTGCCTCATGGGCAAGATGACTAAAACACCGTTCTCCGGTACTATGGAGAGAGCAACAGATTTGTTGGAAATCATACATACAGATGTATGTGGTCCGATGAATATTGAGGCTCGTGGCGGATATCATTATTTTCTCACCTTCACAGATGATTTAAGCAGATATGGGTATATCTACTTAATGAAACATAAGTCTGAGACATTTGAAAATTTCAAATAATTTTAGAGTGAAGTTGAAAATCATCGTAACAAGAAAATAAAGTTTCTACGATCTGATCGTGGAGGATAATATTTGAGTTACGAGTTTGGTGTACATTTGAAGGAATGCGGAATAGTTTTGCAACTCACGCCACCCGGAACACCATAGCGTAATGGTGTGTCCGAACGTCGTAATCGTACTTTACTAGATATGGTGCGATCTATGATGTCTCTTACTGATTTACCGCTATCATTTTGGGGATACGCTCTAGAGACGGCCGCATTCACGTTAAATAGGGCACCATCAAAATCCGTTGAGACGACGCCTTATGAACTATGGTTTGGCAAGAAACCAAAGTTGTCGTTTCTGAAAGTTTGGGGCTGCGATGCTTATGTGAAAAAACTTCAACCTGATAAGCTCGAACCCAAATCGGAGAAATGTGTCTTCATAGGATATCCAAAGGAAACTATTGGATACACCTTCTATCACAGATCTGAAGGCAAGATTTTTGTTGCTAAATTCGGAAACTTTCTTGAGAAGGAGTTTCTCTCGAAAGAAGTGAGTGGGAGGAAAGTAGAACTTGACGAGGTAACTGTACCTGCTCCCTTATTGGAAAGTAGTACATCACAGAAAACTGTTTCTGCGACACTTACACCAATAAGTGAGGAAGTTAATGATAATGATCATGAAACTTCAGGACAAGATACTACTGAACCTCGTAGATCAACCAGAGTGAGATCCGCGCCAGAGTGTTACAGTAATCCAGTTCTGGAAGTCATGCTACTAGATCATGATGAACCTACAAACTATGAAGAAGCGATGGTGAGCCCAGATTCCGCAAAATGGCTTGAAGCCATGAAATCTGAGATGGGATCCATGTATGAGAACAAAGTATGGACTTTGGTTGACTTGCCCGGTGATAGGCAAGCAATTGAGAATAAATGGATCTTCAAGAAGAAGACTGACGCTGATGGTAATATTACTGTCTACAAAGCTCGACTTGTCGCAAAAGGTTTTCGACAAGTTCAAGGGGTTGACTACGATGAGACCTTCTCACCCGTAGCGATGCTTAAGTCTGTCCGAATCATGTTAGCAATTGCCGCATTTTATGATTATGAAATTTGGCAGATGGATGTCAAAACTGCATTCCTGAATGGATTTCTGGAAGAAGAATTGTATATGATGCAACCGGAAGGTTTTGTCGATCCAAAGGGAGCTAACAAAGTGTGCAAGCTCCAGCGATCCATTTATGGACTGGTGCAAGCCTCTTGGAGTTGGAATAAATGTTTTGATAGTGTGATCAAAGCATTTGGTTTTATACAGACTTTTGGAGAAGCCTGTATTTACAAGAAAGTGAGTGGGAGCTCTGTAGCATTTCTGATATTATATGTGGATGACATATTACTGATTGGAAATGATATAGAATTTCTGGATAGCATAAAGGGATACTTGAATAAGAGTTTTTCAATGAAAGACCTCGGTGAAGCTGCTTACATATTAGGCATTAAGATCTATAGAGATAGATCAAGACGCTTAATTGGACTTTCACAAAGCACATACCTTGACAAAGTTTTGAAAAAGTTCAAAATGGATCAAGCAAAGAAAGGGTTCTTGCCTGTGTTACAAGGTGTGAAATTGAGTAAGACTCAAAGCCCGACCACTGCAGAAGATAGAGAGAAAATGAAAGATGTTCCCTATGCTTCAGCCATAGGCTCTATCATGTATGCAATGCTGTGTACCAGACCTGATGTGTGCCTTGCTATAAGTCTAGCAGGGAGGTACCAAAGTAATCCAGGAGTGGATCACTAGACAGCGGTCAAGAACATCCTGAAATACCTAAAAAGGACTAAGAATATGTTTCTCATATATGGAGGTGACAAAGAGCTCATCGTAAAAGGTTACGTTGATGCAAGCTTTGACACTGATCCGGACGATTCTAAATCGCAAACCGGATACGTGTTTACATTAAACGGTGGAGCTGTCAGTTGGTGCAGTTCGAAACAAAGCATCGTAGCGGGATCTACATGTGAAGCGGAGTACATAGCTGCTTCGGAAGCAGCAAATGAAGGAGTCTGGATGAAGGAGTTCATATCCGATCTAGGTGTCATACCTAGTGCATCGGGTCCAATGAAAATCTTTTGTGACAATACTGGTGCTATTGCTTTGGCAAAGGAATCCAGATTTCACAAGAGAACCAAGCACATCAAGAGACGCTTCAATTCCATCCGGGATCTAGTCCAGGTGGGAGACATAGAGATTTGCAAGATACATACGGATCTGAATGTGGCAGACCCGTTGACTAAGCCTCTTCCACGAGCAAAACATGATCAGCACCAAGACTCCATGGGTGTTAGAATCATTACAGTGTAATCTAGATTATTGACTCTAGTGCAAGTGGGAGACTGAAGGAAATATGCCCTAGAGGCAATAATAAAGTTATTATTTATTTCCTTATATCATGATAAATGTTTATTATTCATGCTAGAATTGTATTAACCGGAAACATAATACATGTGTGAATACATAGACAAAAAGAGTGTCACTAGTATGCCTCTACCTGACTAGCTCGTTAATCAAAGATGGTTATGTTTCCTAACCATAGACAAAGGAGTTGTTATTTGATTAACGGGATCACATCATTAGTTGAATGATCTGATTGACATGACCCATTCCATTAGCTTAGCACCCGATCGTTTAGTATGTTGCTATTGCTTTCTTCATGACTTATACATGTTCCTATGACTATGAGATTATGCAACTCCCGTTTGCCGGAGGAACACTTTGTGTGCTACCAAACGTCACAACGTAACTGGGTGATTATAAAGGAGCTCTACAGGTGTCTCCAAAGGTAAATGTTGGGTTGGCGTATTTCGAGATTAGGATTTGTCACTCCGATTGTCGGAGAGGTATCTTTGGGCCCTCTCGGTAATGCACATCACATAAGCCTTGCAAGCATTACAACTAATATGTTAGTTGTGAGATGATGTATTACGGAACGAGTAAAGAGACTTGCCGGTAATGAGATTGAACTAGGTATTGGATACCGACGATCGAATCTCGGACAAGTAACATACCGATGACAAAGGGAACAACGTATGTTGTTATGCGGTCTGACCGATAAAGATTTTGTAGAATATGTAGGAGCCAATATGGGCATCCAGGTCCCGCTATTGGTTATTAACCGGAGACGTGTCTCGGTCATGTCTACATTGTTCTCGAACCGTAGGGTCCGCACGCTTAAAGTTACGATGACAGTTGTTATGAGTTTTATGCATTTTGATGTACCGAAGTTTGTTCGGAGTCCCGGATGTGATCACGGACATGACGAGGAGTCTCGGAATGGTCGAGACATAAAGATTGATATATTGGATGACTATATTCGGACACCTGAAGGGTTCCGGGGAAGTTTCGGATAAAACCGGAGCACCGAGGGGTTACCGGAACCCCCGGGGGGGTTAATGGGCCTCATGGGCCTAATGTGGAGAAGAGGAAGGGGTTGCCAGGGCAGGCCGCGCGCCCCCTCTCCCCCTAGTCCGAATTGGACAAGGAGGGAGGGGCGGCGCCCCCCCTTTCCTACTCTCCCTCCACCTCTCCTAGTTGGACAAGGAACGGGGAGGGGAGTCCTACTCCCGGTAGGAGTAGGACTCCTCCTGCGCGCCTCCTATGGCCGGCCGCACCCCCCCTTGGATCCTTTATATACGGAGGCAGGGGGGCACCCTAGAACACACAAGTTGATCCTCGTGATCGTTCCATAGCCGTGTGCGGTGCCCCCTGCCACCATATTCCACCTCGGTCATATCGTTGTAGTGCTTAGGTGAAGCCCTGCGTCGGTAGAACATCATCATCGTCACTATGCCATTGTGCTGACGGAACTCATCCCCGAAGATTTGCTGGATCGGAGCCTGGGGAGCGTCATCGAGCTGTACGTGTGATAAGAACTCGGAGGTGCCGGAGTAACGGTGCTTGGATCGGTCGGATCGGGAAGACGTACGACTACTTCCTCTACGTTGTGTCAATGCTTCCGTTGCGATCTACAAGGGTACGTAGATCATACTCTCCCCTCTCGTTGCTATGCATCACCATGATCTTGCGTGTGCGTAGGAATTTTTTTGAAATTACTACGTTCCCCAACACCCAACACACCCAATACAATGGTAAATTGTATAGGTGCACTAGTTCGGAGAAGAGATGGTGATACAAGGTATATGGATAGTAGATAATAGTTTTTGTAATCTGAAAATATAAAAACAGCAAGGTAACTAATGGTAAAGTGAGCGTAAACGGTATTGCAATGATAGGAAACAAGGCCTAGGGTTCATACTTTCACTAGTGCAAGTCCTCTCAACAATAATAACATAATTGGATCATATAACTATCCCTCAACATGCAACAAAGAGTCACTTCAAAGTCACTAATAGCGGAGAACGAACGAAGAGATTATGGTAGGGTACGAAACCACCTCAAAGTTATTTTTTCCAATCAATCTGTTGGGCTATTCCTATAAGTGTCACAAACAGCCCTAGAGTTTGTACTAGAATAACACCTTAAGACACAAATCAACCAAAAACCTAATGTCACATAGATACTCCAATGTCACGTCAATTATCCGTGGGTATGATTATACGATATGCATCACACAATCTCAGATTCATCTATTCAACCAACACATAGAACCTCAAAGAGTGCCCCAAAGTTTCTACCAGAGAATCACGACGAAAACGTGTGCCACCCCCTATACATAGGTTCATGGGCGGAACCCGCAAGTTGATAACCAAAACATACATCAAATGAATCATGTGGTATCCCATTGTCACCACAGATACGCACGGCAAGACATACATCAAGTGTTCTCAAATCATTAAAGACTCAATCCAATAAGATAACTTCAAAGGGGAAACTCAATCCATTACAAGAGAGTAGAGGGGGAGGAGAAACATAAGATCCAACTATAATAGCAAAGCTTGCGATACATCAAGATCGTGCCAAATCAAGAACACGAGAGAGAGAGAGAGAGAGAGGGAGAGAGATAAAAAACATGGCTACTGGTACATACCCTCGGCCCCGAGGGAGAACTACTCCCTCCTCGTCATGGAGAGCACCGGGATGATGAAGATGGCCACCGAAGAGGGATTCCCCCCTCCGGCAGGGTGCCGGAACGGGTCTAGATTGGTTTTCGGTGGCTACGGAGGCTTCTCACGGCGAAACTCTCGATCTATTGTGCTCCCGGATGTTTTTAGGGTACATGGAGATATATAGGCGGAAGAAGTACGTCAGGGGGCCCACGAGGGGCCCACGAGGGTGGGGGGCGCGCCCCCCTACCTCGTGGTCTCCTCGTAGATCCCCTGACGTGCACTCCAAATCTTCTGGGCTTCTTCTGATCCAAAAATAAGTTTCATGAAGTTTCAGGTCAATTGGACTCTGTTTGGTTTTCCTTTTCTGCGATATTCTAAAACAAGGTAAAAACATAAACTAGCACTGGGCTCTGGGTTAATAGGTTAGTCCCAAAAATGATATGAAAGTTTATAATAAAGCCCATAAACATCCAAAACAGTAGATAATATGCCATGAAGCAATCAAAAATTATAGATACGTTGGAGACGTATCAGCATCCCCAAGATTAATTTCTGCTCGTCCTCGAGTAGGTAAATGATAAAAACAGAATTTTTGATGCGGAGTGCTACTTGGCATAATTTCAATGTAATTCTTCTTAATTGTGGCATGAATATTCAGATCCGAAAGATTCAAGATAAAAGTTCATATTGACATAAAAATAATAATACTTCAAGCATACTAACTAAGCAATCATGTCTTCTCAAAATAACATGGCCAAAGAAAGTTCATCCCTACAAAATCATATAGTTTAGTCGTGCTCCATTTTCGTCACACAAGAATGCTCTCATCATGCACAACCCCGATGAAAAGCCAAGCAATTGTTTCATAGTTTAGTAATCTCAAACTCATAAACCTTCATGCATTACATGAGCACGAGCCATGGATATAGCACTATGGGTGCAATAGAATATGATGATGGGGGTTATGTGGAGAAGACAAAAAGGAGAAAGTCTCACATCAACGAGGCTTATCAATGAGCTATGGAGATGCCCATCGATTGATGTTAATGCAAGGACTAGCGATTGCCATGCAACGGATGCACTAGAGCTATAAATGTATGAAAGCTCAACAAAAGAAACTAAGTGGGTGTGCATCCAACTTGCTTGCTCACGAAGACCTAGGGCACTTGAGGAGGCCCATTGTTGGAATATACAAGCCAAGTTCTATAATGAAAAATTCCCACTAGTATAAGAAAGTGACAAAACAAGAGACTCTCTATCATGAATATTATGGTGCTACTTTGAAGCACAAGAGTGGCAAAGGATAGTAGCATTGTCCCTTCTCTCTTTTTCTCTCATTTTTTTCATTTTTTTGGGCCTTCTCTTTTTTTATGGCCTTTCTCTTTTTTTATTCCACAGTTGGGACAATGCTCTAGAAAATGATGATCATCACACTTCAATTTATTTACAACTCAATGATTACAACTTGGTGCTAGAACAAAAGATGAATCTATATGAATGCCTCCGGCAGTGTACCGGGATATGCAATCAAGACATGTATGAAAGAATTATGAACGGTGGCTTTACCACAAATACTATGCCAACTACATAATCATGCTAAGCAATATGACAATGATGAATGTGTCATGATGAACGGAATGGTGGAAAGTTGCATGGCAATATATCTTGGAATGGCTATGGAAATGCCATAATAGGTAGGTATGGTGGATGTTTTTAGGAAGATATAAGGAGGTTTATGTGTGACAGAGCATATCATATCACGGGGTTTGGATGCACCTGCGAAGTTTGCACCAACTCTCAATGTGAGAAAGGGCAATGCACGGTACGGAAGAGGCTAGCAAGGATGGAAGGGTGAGAGTGCGTATAATCCATGGACTCAACATTAGTCATAAAGAACTCACATACTTAATGCAAAAATCTACAAGTCATCAAAAACCTGAGCACTACGCGCATGCTCCTAGGGGGATAGATTAGTAGGAAAAAACCATCACTCGTCCCCGACTGCCACTCATAAGGAAGACAATCAAATAACACCTCATGTTTCAAATTCTTTACATAATGTTTACCATACGAGCATGCTACGGGACTTGCAAACTTCAACACAAGCATTTCTCAATTTCACAATTACTCAACTAGCACGACTTTGATATTATTACCTCCATATCTCAAAACAATCATCAAGCATCAAACTTCTCTTAGTATTCAAAACACTCATAAGAAAGTTTTGCTAATCTTGGATACCTAGCATATTAGGATTTTAAGAAAAATATCATGCTATTTAAGACTCTCAAAATAATCTAAGTGAAGCATGAGAGTTCATCTATTTCTTCAAAATAAAACTACCACCGTGCTTTAAAAAGATATAAGTGAAGCACTAAAGCAAATGACAAACTACTCTGAAAGATATAAGTGAAGATCAATGAGTAGTCGAATAATTATGAAACTATGTGAAGACTCTCTAAGATTTAATAATTTCAGATCTTGGTATTTTATTCAAACAGCAAGCAAAACAAAATAAAATGACATCTAAGAATAGCAAACATCATGTGAAGAAGCAAAAACTTAGGATCAACCGATACTAACCGATAGTTGTTGAAGAAGAAAGGTGGGATACCAACCGAGCCATCCCCAAGCTTAGACGCTTGAGACTTATTGAAATATTATCTTGGGGTGCCTTGGGCATCCCCAAGCTTGAGCTTTTGTGTCTCCTTAATTCCTCTCATATCACGGTCTCCCTAAATCTCAAAAGCTTCATCCACACAAAACTCAACAGGGACTCGTGAGATAAGTTAGTATAAACCATTGCAAAAACCTTATCATACTCTACTATAGCAAATCACTAAAATTATTATTCAACATTCCATACTAAATGCCTCTGCATATTTAATAGTCCTATCCTCAAATAGAATCATTAAAGAAGCAAACATATGCCACTAAACCACAACACTACATCCCCAACAAACAAGTTTGTCGGGAAAACAACATCCACCGACAGACGGTCGGTCGGGAAAGACTATTGCCGACCGACCACGTCTGTTGGGGAAAGTCCAGACGGGAAAGCCTTTTCCCGACCGACATATCTTTCCCGACTAACAGTTTAACGGCTATCTAAAGGATTCCCGACCGACTTTCTGTTGGCCCTGCTATGATCTTTTCCCGACCGACTGTCTGATGATAATCTTTCCCGACCGACTGTTTGATGGTACTTTCTTTGCCGACCGACTTTCTGTTGGCCCTGCCATGAACTTTTCCCGACCGACAGTCTGACGGTAGTACATTTGCCGACCAACTTTCTCTAGGCCCTGCCATAAACCTTTCCTGACCAACAGTAGGACACTGTTATCTTTTGCCGACCGATAGGCCGATGGCATTTTGTTTAGCCGAGAAAGATATATTTAATTTCCACCCATTATTTGGCTTGTGCCTTGCCAAACAGTATCAATCAAGTTACAATAACTTGCCAAACAATAACAATCAATATTAAACCAGAACCAAAGAATAATATAGGTAACTAACTACAAGGAGGATACATTTATGTTTCAGCGACCGAAACATCTGATATGTTTACAAAATGATACTCCCTTCGTTCCAAAATAGATGACCCAACTTTGTACTAACTTTGTACTAAAGTTAGTACAAAGTTGAGTCATCTATTTTGGAACAGAGGGAGTAGATGCATGTCCGGCTATTCATTGTTTGCTCCACTACACATAATACCGAGTTGACAAGAACATAAGGTTTACAAAATGATAACTAAAAGACACATTATTTTTACTCCATTACACAAAATGTTCAGCTGACACAAACTGCCATCTTCATGGTTTCTCCCTGGTCCTCTTGTATGTTATTCCTACAAAGAATAAAAAGGTCACCGGTGAATTCATGCATTCATAGGGATAATGGCAAAAATAGTAATTATATAAAGCATTAATGGCAAAAACATACTGGGATTTTAGTATTATAATAACTGGGCATGTTCAGAATAATGCCACTGCATGTTGTAATTAGAATATGTGATGTGTTAGACATAATAGAGCATCAATGCCACACCGACTCGCCATCATGTGACTACTCACATACAAAACTAGCTCAAGAACTATTTACTATTATTGGATTAAGATTCAGAAAACTAGAATATCGACAGGTAAATTAGAGTAGAAATTAGCACAAACGGAGTGAAATGTCCATATCATGCAGTTCACATCAGAAAACAACAAAACAAATTATTTATCGACTTATTATACCATGGAAATAAGTAATGAGATGTATATTGTGTAGGGGCAGAGTACATATGATGCATTGTAACCCATATGACTCATGACTAACTGTTCTTTACGACATTCAGACAAAATTCTTTTACAGAAACAAAGCAAACAAACTCCAAACTGAATGAAAAAAAGTTTCACCGGCATCCAGGTCAAGGACAACAAACATATACGAGCATGTTGGCAAGATTAAATTAGTCATCCTCTCCCAAAAATTACAAAGTTTAGAGGTGTACCGGCTTTTTCCTCATCACGCTTATTTGCAGCGTCCTCTCTGGGTTGCCGAATCAATCTGCGGATGCAAAAAAGATAGTAAAGAATGATTGTTTGCCAATAGTCAAACAACTATGATCTAGTAATAGAAATTAATTTAATGAGGGTCTAGAAAAGATGAGTAGTTCTACTACAAAATGACGAATCAATCTGCGGATGCAAAAAAGATAGTAAAGAATGATTGTTTGCCAACAGTAGTAAACTTGAATGCTATGTTCAACTACAACTATACAGATACAATAGCTATTGCCTGCTATGCTATGCTTTCCTGAATTAGTTGAAATATGAGCATACAACAGCTATTGCCTGCTAGGTACTACAACTGGGACTATACAAACTTAATAACGTAGAACAAAGTATTATTTGATCTTCGTCCCTTTTGTTATCATGCAGTCATATCACAGATTTCAACATGCATGTTTTACTTAGATAAATGCATGGTCATGCATATGACAGACACAAAACGATGTACATAATCCAAAACCAATAACTGATGATGTTCGTAAAGTGGCATTCACTAGAGCATGTGCCCCCTAAACGATTTTCCAGAAAAGGAAAAAAATAATAATTATCAGTCATACACATGTATTAGAATAGCTTATAGCGACGGAAAAGAGATGCCATAGAGGAACATTTTGCCACAAAAAATAGTATAAGGGCACCGCCTAAGTAAACTAGGTGAGAAAATGATATATCTGAGTAGGAGAAAGTGATAAGAAGGCTCAAACTACTAATTCACCACGAGCACGCACACACACCGATTCGGGTAAAAAAACTCATCAGGCGCCACACGTCTAGGCAATCATATATATGAGTAATATTTGCTTGACTGCTAAGTGCCAACGTGCAATGGCATTTTTTGGGGTACCCTGTGACGTCTTTCTTACTTCGGCAAGCTCTATACAAATATATTGCATATAGATCCAGAGCAGTCCGGTTCACTGAATGCATAGAGGAGTTCCAACTCTATTGCATGTAATATCAATTATTGCATTTCCTGTCAATCTACATTGGTTTCAGAATAAGATGGTCTACAAATTATCACCTATGTAGTATATACAACCAACAGAAATAGACATTTCAAGAAGGCGGGTGGATGAAGAGATTAGTGTGATCATGTGTGATATTAATAGTTAGATTTCATTCTTGACAAAATAGTTCCACAAGAATTACTATTTTGTTATATTTCCAAACGACAACTTTTCAATGGTAGTTCATCAGATGACAAGATGTCTTGAAGAGAAAATAGTACCGATATGCACTGACTCTGGCCATACTTTGAGGAAAACTAATATGATATTAAACAATATATATTGAGTCTAGCACACAAATGCGCGGGTACCTCCACTAGTTTTCATGCAAATAACAAGAATAACAGCAGCCAACTTAAGAGATCCAACTACAACCTAGGATTCCCACTTGTTTGCTATGAAAAAAAGATAGTCATATTTGCTGAACCTGTACACACACCATATTTATGTCATTCAGATAAGCTATAATGATATGGATGAATCTACACTCCATTCATAACACAAGAAAGCTGTTTGACATATCTTAAAGATATTTATGTTGCTCCAGAAAAAGAAAGCTACTTGATGAAGCAATTAAGCCATGAAATTCTAAAGAAAGACTTACTTTTAGTCTGTGGTGTTCCACTAACAACCCAGGTGTTTGAAGTGATGCATTCTTGCACTGGGGGAAATCAAGAATCACCAATGTTAGAAGAAATGTGTAAGTGGATCCTCAGTTCTGTAGAAGTAATGGTTTAACATGTAAATATTTCACCTTCTGAATTCAAAACTGGATAACTACGTCATCCTTGACAATGTTGAAATCTTCGATACCAAGAACGGTGTTCACTCCTACCCTTTTCAAGGTCCTTTGAAGCCTTTTGTCACTAGTGGCCATGGTCTTGTGAACGGCCTTCCTCTTCATGTCACCAGTGGAAAGCTAAGTACAATAAAAAGATGAGAAATGTTTCATGTATTTGTAATATTATAAGCTGACATACGCCCACTAAATGGCATTCATAACAGATCAATCTTGAAATGTGACACCAGTATGTTTAGATGGTAATCAATATTCTCAGCGAACCCACTTCAAATTGGGCATTTCTACAGAGGATACCGGCAATTATTCACATGGCACAAATTATTCATTATGAGGAAATATTTTAGGTCTGAAACAAAGGATTCACATAGGTAAAGTACATATAGAATAGTCAACATGCTGAAAGAAGGAAAAACTGCTGCCCATAGCAGAACTTATGAATCAAAGAAGAGCTAGTTTTTTTAAGATAAAATTGCTGGGCCTATGTGGTGCCTGGGTCCATCGCCAGGGGTTAAAATCTGTACAATACAGGCAGAGAGGGGAGGAGGGAGACCATATGAGGGAGGAAGATCTTCCCCATGTCGTTGTCGCCATGTTCCTAGTGGCTAGTTCGCTGGATGCAGAGGGAGCAGAGGCCGCGTGCCTCGCTTCAGACCACCAGGACCAAAGGGCCCTTGCCCCCCCCCCCCGCCTCAGATCTGCTGCCATGGAAAGGAGGGAAGAGGGAGTTGGACATGGGTTGGGGCAGTGGCGCCATGGGAGGGAGCGGGCGAGGTGGCCTCACTCGGTGACCGGTGGAAGTAGGGTCACACGCTCGCGGCTGGGGTGGCTGGTGGTGGAAGGAGGGATGGCCCCTCCGATGGCCCTCGGCGGCGGCGGCGTGAATCGGAACCCTAGGCGGCGGCGTGAATTGGAACCCTAGGCGGCAGCATGCAAGAGAGAGAGAGGGGTGGATCGAGACGAGGGGGAAAGGGGATTGAGTGAGGCACCTTATGCAGTGTTAGGTTTTGAGACAATTCATGGGCCGGGCCGCGCTAAAAGTTTTCGACTGCACACGCAGGCCCATCTACCACCTACTGTTGGTCGGCAATATTTGCCGACCGATTGCTAGATGGGGATACGATCTTTCCCGGCCGACCGTTCGATAGCAAAGACTTATGTATTCCCGACCGACTATCTCTCAGTGTACGAAAGTTTTCCCAACCAACTGTCACTTAGAAATGTTTCCAACCAACTGTTGGTCGGCGAAAGTCACTTTTGCCAACACACGTCAGTAGGGAAAAAAGTGTCGTGGTGTAGAGTGCAAACAATGCAAACATACCAGCAATCTGCTTAAACAGGACAGTCTGTAAAGCGTGCAGCAAGATCCATACTTCCCTAGCTCCAAAAATTATGAAAGAAAATTCCCACTGTAGTACATTTATCAGAGCTCAATATTCAAAAGGTTGCAACATTTTATCACATTCTGACTTTTCTAGGGAATTATTGCAACAGCGGTAAACTTTCTGTTTTCAAACAGCAACATGTGGACTTCTAAAATAGGCATAGTAAAGGCTATCAATGCCACTTTTATTGAAATAAAAGATTCAATACATTGTTCAAAATAACATAAAGCAAATCTTAACAAACTAAATTTACGCTCCAAGAAAAACACATATCATGTGGTGAATAAAAATATAGCTCCAAGTAAAGTTACCGATGAACGAATACGAAAGAGGGGATGCCTTCCGGGGCATCCCCAAGCTTAGGCTCTTGGCTATCCTTGAATATTACCTTAGGGTGCCTTGGGAATCCCCAACCTTAGGCTCTTGCCACTCCTTATTCCAAAGTCCATCGAATCTTTACCCAAAACTTGAAAACTTCACAACACAAAACTTAACAGAAAACTCGTAAGCTCCATTAGTATAAGAAAATAAATCACCACTTAGGTACTGTTGTGAACTCATTATAGATTCATATTGGTGCAATATCTACTGTATTACAACTTATCTATGGTTCATACCCTCCGATACTACTCATAAATTCATCAAAATAAGCAAACAACACATAGAATACAGAATCTGTCGAAAACAGAACAGTCTGTAGTAATCTGGATCAAACGTATACTTCTGGAACTCATACAATTCTCAAATAACTTGATGGACCTGAGGAATTTATCTATTAATCATCTGCAAAAATAATTAACTAAATATCACTCTCCAATAAAAAATGGCAGCAATTCTCGTGAGCGCTAAAGTTTCTGTTTTGTACAGCATGATCGCAAAGACTTTCCCCAAGTCTTCCCAAAGGTTCTACTTGGCACAAACACTAATTAAAAGCATAAAACCACATCTAAACAGAGGCTAGATAAATTATTTATTACTAAACAGGAGCAAAAATCAAGGAACAAAAATAAAGTTGGGTTTCCTCCCAACAAGCGCTATCGTTTAACGCCCCTAGATACGCATGATGATTTCAATGACGCTCACATAAAAGATAAGAATTGAGACATAAAGAGAGCATCATAAAGAATATTACTAGCACATTTAAGCCTAACCCACTTCCAATGCATAGGGATTTTGTGAGCAAACAACTTGTGGGAACAAGAATCAACTTGCATAGGAAGGTAAAACAAGCAAAACTTTAAAAATTTAAGCACATAGAGAGGAAACTTTATATTATTGCAATTCCTACAAGCATATGCTCCTCCCTCATAATAATTTTCAGTAGCATCATGATTGAATTTAACAATATAACCAGCACTTAAAGCATTCTTTTCATGATCTACAAGCATAGAAAATTTACTACTCTCCACATAAGCAAAATTCTTCTCATGAATAATAGTGGGCGCAAACTCAACAAAATAATTATCATATGATTGAAAATTAACATCAAGATGACAAGGTTCATTGTTATTATTATTCTTTAAAGCATACGCGTCATCACAATAATCATCATATATAGGAGGCATGCTTTCATCATAATAAATTTGCTCATCAAAACTTGGGGGACAAAAAATATCATCTTAATCAAACATAGCTTCCCCAAGCTTGTGGCTTTGCATACCATTAGCATCATGGATATTCGAAGAATTCGTACTAACAACATTGCAATCATGCTCATCGTTCAAATATTTAGTGCCAAACATTTTATAGATTTCTTCTTCTAGCACTTGAGCACAATTATCCTTTCCATCATACTCACGAAAGATATTAAAAAGATGAAGCGTATGAGGCAAACTTAATTCCATTTTTTTTGTAATTTTCTTTTATAAACTAAACTAGTGATAAAACAAGAAACTAAAAGACTCGATTACAAGATCTAAAGATATACCTTCAAGCGCTAACCTCCCCGGCAACGGCGCCAAAAAAGAGCTTGATGTCTACTACACAACCTTCTTCTTGTAGACGTTGTTGGGCCTCCAAGTGCAGAGGTTTGTAGGACAGTAGCAAATTTCCCTCTAGTGGATGACCTAAGGTTTATCAACCCATAGGATGTGTAGGATGAAGATGGTCTCTCTCAAGCAATCCTACAACCAAATAACAAAGATTAGGGCATGCATGTATCTTCTGCACCTCTAACCCTAGAGGGCAGACAACCTTCTTTGCTTCATACGTATTCTCCGGCAATTCGTTGTCCTTTGGAAGCATATTCTTTATCATTACCAGCAACTTTCCAAATCCCTTGTCAGATACACCATTTTCTGCCTTCCATTGCAGCAATTCCAGTGTGGTGCCCAACTTTTTCTTGTCAGCTTCGCAATTCGGGTACAACAATTTCTTGTGATCCTCTAACATGCACTGCAAGTTCTTCTTCACCCAATCACTTCCGCGGTTTCTCTTTGCATCGGCAATGGCCCGACCTAGATCATCAGTGGGCTCATCTGATGCCTCTTCTTCAGCTTCTTCCTGCATTGCCGGCTCAACTTCTTCCCCCATTGTTGTATCACCGTATTCAGGGAACCCATGGCCAGGATAGTTGTTGTCGTCCTCTTCTTCTTCATTGTCTTCCATCATAACCCCTCTTTCTCTGTGCTTGGTCCAAACATTATAGTGGGGCATGAAACCGGACTCAAACAGGTGGACGTGAATGGTTCTTGATGTAGAGTAATTGTGATCATTCTTACAGCCAGCACATGGACAAGGCATAAAACCATCCACCCGCTTGTTTGCCTCAGCCGCAAGCAGAAAAGTATGCACGCCATTAATAAACTTGGGAGAACATCGGTCATCGTACATCCATTGTCGGCTCATCTTCATTACACAACACCGAAAAGAACAAATTAATACAAGTACATACAACACTTAAATGCAACAAACAAATAATTCTCTAGCTAAAGAATTTAAATGCAACAACAAATGCGATCAAGATCGCAACTAAGGTAACAATTGATCCAACAGCATAATGATACCAAGCCTCACTATGAATGGCATATTTTCTAATCTTTCTAATCTTCAAGCGAATTTTCTCCATCTTGATCTTGTGATCATCGACGACATCAGCAACATGCAACTCCAATTCCATCTTCTCCCCTCAATTCTTTTCAATTTTTCTTTCAAATCCTCGTTTTCTCTTTCAACTAAATTTAACCTCTCGACAATAGGGTCAGTTGGAATTTCCGGTTCACATACCTCCTACATACAAATATCTATGTCAACTTGATGGGCATAATTTGTCATAAACACGAAATGCACCAAATAGTTTTAAAAGAGAATATACCACATCCGAATCATAACAAGGACAAGGGCCGACGGGAACTGATATCAAAACCATGGCACTATGTTTAACAAACAACATACGGGTAAGATAATTATACGAGTAACTATATATCCAAATCACACAAACATCAATTTTTATATAAAACATTCATGAACAAGAGGCTCACCGCAAGGTGGTGCCGGCGACGGGACTGTGCGGGCGATCGATGATGGTTACGACGGAGATTTAGAAGGCACTAAGTAAACCACACCTACATATGCAAACTAAGTTTTATTTTTGACCTCAATATTGCATATAAATCAAATACTAGCACATATAATTCCTCCCAAATTACTAAGCTCACAAATTAATCACTACATAAAGCATTGCAAGAGCTAATCTAGCAATGAGAGATGAAAGGACAAAGTTGCTAACCTTTGTGATCATTTGAATGGATGGGGGCCTTCAAATCTTGACAAATTTTGGGCAAAATGTGTGATCAGCTCGAGAGGAAGAGGGGAAGAACAGAGAGGAGAGGGGAAAGGGGAAGAACAGAGCGAGCTCAGGTGGACGAAGGGTTTATGTAGGACGACCTTTAGGACCGGTTCGTGATACGAACCAGTACTAAAGGTGCTGGAGGGGCCCCAGATTGACAACATCCTGCCACCACTCACTTTAGTACCGGTTCGTGGCACGAACCGGTGCTAAAGGATCGCCACCAACCGGTACTAATGAGAGCGGCCGGCTAGCCATTGGAACCAGCACTAATGCACACATTAGTGTCGGCTCAAAATCAAACCGGCACTAATGTGCTTCACATTTGACCCATTTTCTACTAGTGTATGGCCTCGGGACACTGAGACCGAAAGGTCGAGCGTGAATCATATAGTACATATGATCAACATAGTGATGTTCACCATTGAAAACTATTCCATCTCACGTGATGATCGGACATGGTTTAGTTGATATGGGTCACGTGATCACTTAGAAGATTAGGGATATGTCTATCTAAGTGGGAGTTCTTAAGTAATTTGATTAATTAAACTTTAATTTATCATCAACTTAGTACCTAATAGTATTTTGCATGTCTATGTTGTTGTAGATAGATGCCCCGTGCTGTTGTTCCGTTGAATTTTAATGCGTTCCTAGAGAAAGCTAAGTTGAAAGATGATGGTAGCAACTACACGGACTGGGTCCGTAACTTGAGGATTATCCTTATTGCTGCACAGAAGAATTACGTCCTGGAAGCACCGCTAGGTGAGAAACCCGCTGCAGGAGCAACGCCAGATGTTGTGAACACCTGGGAGAGCAAAGTTGATGACTACTCCATAGTTCAGTGTGCCATGCTTTACGTCTTAGAACTAGGACTTCGACAACGTTTTGAACGTCATTGAGCATATGAGATGTTCCAGGAGTTGATGTTGATATTTCAAGGAAATGCCCGAATTGAGAGATATGAAGTCTCCAATAAGTTCTACAGCTGCAAAATGGAGGAGAATAGTTCTGTCGGTGAACATATACTCAGAATGTCTGGGTACCACAACCACTTGACTCAGCTGGGAGTTAGTCTTCCTAATCATAGTGTCATTGACAGAGTTCTTCAATCACTGCCACCAAGCTACAAGAGCTTTGTGATGCACTATAATATGCAAGGGATGGATAAGACAATTCATGAGCTCTTCACAAAGCTAAAAGCTGCGGAGGTAGAAATCAAGAAAGAGCATCAAGTGTTGATGGTCAACAAGACCACCAGTTTCAAGAAAAAGGGTAAAGGGAAGAAGGGGAACTTCAAGAAGAACAGCAAGCCAGTTGCTGCTCAAGTGAAGAAACCCAAGTCTGGACCTAAGCCTAAGACTGAGTGCTTCTACTGCAAAGGGACTGGTCACTGGAAGCGGAACTGCCCCAAGTATTTGGCGGAGAAGAAGGATGGCAAAGTGAAAGGTATATTTGATATACATGTTATTGATGTGTACCTTACTAATGCTCACAGTAGTTCCTGGGTATTTTGATACTGGTTCAGTTGCTAACATTTGCAACTCGAAGAAGGGGCTATGGATTAAGCGAAGATTGGCTAAGGACGCGGTGACGATGCGTGTAGGAAATGGTTCCAAAGTCGATGTGATCACCATCGGCAGGCTACCTATACATCTACCATCGGGATTAGTTTTAGACCTAAATAATTGTTATTTGGTGCCAGCATTGAGCATGAACATTATATCTGGATCTTGTTTGATGCGAGACGGTTATTCATCTACTACCCCTATAAAAGGAAGAGAGGGCGGAGAACCAAACAATCAGATCCATCCATCAACAAGATCTAATGGCCCTTAATCCTCCAATGTTTAACGCAAGCAAACCACGCGTTAAGCCAAATCCATCGATCGCTAATCTGACCCTCCGTTCAAAAAAAAAACGCTCCCACACACGACCACACGACCTCTCCCCTCCTCCACGCACGACCCCTCTCGCCTCCTCCTCCCCGCACGTCTCTCGCCCCCTCCTCGACCTCTCTCGCCCCATCCTCCTCCTCCTGTGTCGTTCGCCGCCCCGTAGTTCCTCCGCGCAGGAGCCGCCCCGCCGCGCCTGGAGCCGCCTCCCACAGCCGCCGCCGGTCGCCGCACCAGGAGCCGCCTCCCGCAGCCGCCGCCGGTCGCCGCACCAGGAGCCGCCTCCCGCAGCCGCCGCCGGTCGCCGCGGCCGTCGCCCCGGGAGCCTCCCCGCCGGCCTTTTGCGCCTCCCGCGGCCGCGCCCTTCGTCGCTGGTGGCCGCGCATGTTGCCCCGGGAACCGCCCCGCTGGGCCTTGCCGCCTCCCGCAGGCGCGCCCGTCGCCCTGCCCCGCCGGCCCTTCACTGCCTCCCATCACCGTGGGTCGCCGCCGCCGGAGCCGTCCTCTTCTGCTTCCCGGCGGCCTAATGCAAGTAAGTTTCTTTTACACTTTCAACCAAAGGAATTGAGCAACTAGGTGGTAACAGATGCGCAATATATCCTAAATATATTTGGACAGACTGATTACTTAGATTACTTTCATCAGCGAAATCATGTGAATGCTACTGTTGGCATAAACCTGTCTATACAGCCTATAGGTGCATGTACGAATTTCCCGGAGAGCCGCCATGGGCGCTCTGGTTGACACCACCTTCTTCACATCTTCTCTGGCGAGGAAAACGTTGCACATACGGCTTGAGGAATGAGGACCCTCCCTCTCCTTCAGAGGAATGTTTAATTGCAAGTAGTAAATCTTTCTTCCCGTCCATATCTTGACAGATTTGGCCACCAAATTATCCATCTCGAATACCTAAAACTGCAAGCATCAGACCAAGCTAAGCATCATATTCAAAGAATATGCAACTTTCCTACATGATTCAGTTTCTTTAATTTCCTATTGCTGAACTGTATAGAGGTTTTTGTTTCATTCATTTGGGTTCTATAGTGATTTGGGTTCTGCTCAGGGGATTTTATTCATGCATGGTTCACTGTACAATAGGATTTGTTGAGAATTCATAAACAATAAAAGTTTTCTGCTTGGATCACAATTACTCAAATATCAGCCTTTTATGTTTAATTATTTTAACTGATCAACAACCTATATGTAGTACTTTCTGGAGCAGCCTCCCCTTATACAATTATGACCTTCTATTCATAGATGATAGACTATGTTCCAGAGCAGCCGGTATGAGCTTCATGTATTATGCTGATTCATAAGAGGTTCACTTGGTGCAGATGATGAGGTCCTTGGAATGCTTCCTGTAGCACGGGAATTTCTACGCCATGGAGTTAATATATAATCTGAAATATAATATAAGAAGAAGGAAATGCATTTTGTTAAGTTTCCTCCACATTGTAGTAAGGGTTAGTCCATCCACCCTCTCTTCTCACCACGAATACCCTGGATTGGATCCATGTGGCAGCTGGTGATTCCAGGCTCCTGTGTGTGTATTTGGTGACATCTTGTTACACTATAGGAGGAAAAAATAGTTTCAGGAGAATTGGGTTCCAGACTTTCAGTAGTAACAAAGTGCAATTCGGTGGAACCATGGAAGGTCCTGTAGCTTGGATGTGCAGGGGAGGCTGAAGGTTACAATCCTTTTAATTTGTTGATAATTTATTTGAAATAGATTGTAATTTATATGGCCGGAGTAGATTCGAATTTGCATGGTGTGGATCCCAAAAACTGGTTCCTTATACTGAACATTCCTTTGTCATGGAATTTCTGTACAACTACTGAAATTACCTTGTGCTAAAGAAGAGCTCAGGGAGCAGGACAAGGAGAAAAGAGCTAGAAAGGAAAAGACATATGTGAGATTCAATAAAATAATGATTTCTAACCGGTAGTATTGTTACTTCATGATGGTTTGTTTTGATATTTTCGTTCTACATGTGATGTTGTTCCTGTCTTGTGCTACTGCCAGCCTCAACGCCAGCCCTTCTACGCCTACTTCAGAGGCCCAGTCACCAACAGCCAAAATATTACTCCCTCCGTCCGGAAATACTTGTCATCAAAATGAATAAAAAGGGATGTATCTAGATGTATTTTAGTTCTAGATACATCCCTTTTTGTCCATTTTGATGACAAGTATTTTCGGACGGAGAGAGTATCTTATTTGATCCGTGTGAAATTGAGGGGGTGATAGGCCAGACCTTCAGAGAGTTGCAAACACATGTGCTACTTCTACGCAATTACATGTGTATTCTTCACTGTTGTGTATTCTAAGAACGGTAGGTAATGCCCTTCCATTCAATGGAAAATTGGATCAGGGGCAGTTGCCCGGTTGGTTTGCAAATAATCCTTTTGCAACATGCCACGGCAGCCAACTAGCTTAAACTTGTGCTTGTTGAAGGCAGAATTTGAGCCTGCCCATATTTATGGATAATACATATGCATCCTTAATGGGGTACACGTGCATGTGCGCGTGCGTGATTACTATTAAATTTAATGGTGGCCGCATCTGATAGAACAACCAAACTCTTAGTTAATTGCTTAGCATATTGGCCCTAACTATATTTGCACCCATTTGGAACACATTAGTCCATTGCAACATAGCATCTGAAGGATTTCATGTTTCCCAGATCTTTTATATTGTTCCCAAATCCATTCGTGATAGACAAGACATTACTGTACATTGTGTTTGGGCATAAATGTATCTTTGCTTTAGTCATTTGCTTGCGCCCACAGATCTAGCACCGTCTATCCCCCGCACTGATGTATAGTTCTCTCCGATCTCACCCAACATAAACGGACAAACAACACAATTACCACCAGCGCTACGCAGGTCAATTTGAATATGGATAACTAGACAAACTTCAATTCAGTGGCCTTTTGATGATCTATGTTGCAAATGGTCAATACTTATGCTTTATCTTATTTTACCTTATCTCTGCTTAACTCGATTGCATCATCCTGAAAATATTAGTTTGTACATATTTTTTCTCGAATTGTCTCTTTGATAATAAAATGGATGAAAATATGCTTGGAGAGACATGAGAGGGGAGGGTGGGGGTGGAGAATGAAAATTTAAAGTATTTAAGGCATGGTGTTTTCGATACAAATGACCGTCAAGATGAACGACTCAAATTCTTTAAGGTTACACGTGCATTGCACGTGCGTGATTACTAGTTTAAATAAAATAATAATGGTTGTTCTATTTATATGAGTAATATCTTTCATGGTCATGCACCCTTGATGAGTGGTCTATTTTTACTAAATCTTGATAGTAGTGATACACATGTTCATAGTATTGAAGCCAAAAGATGCAGAGTTGATAATGATAGTGCAACTTATTTGTGGCACTGCCGTTTAGTTCATATTGGTGTAAAGCGCATGAAGAAACTCCATTCTGATGAACTTCTGGAATCACTTGATTATGAATCACTTGGTACTTGCGAACCATGTCTCATGTGCAAGATGACTAAAACTCCGTTCTCCGAAACAATGGAGCGATTAATAGAGTTATTGGAAATCATACATATTGATGTATGTGGTCTAATGAATATTGAAGCTCACGGCGGATATTGTTATTTTCTCACCTTCACAGATGATTTCAGTAGATATGGGTATATCTACTTAATGAAACATAAGTCCGAAACATTTGAAAAGTTCAAATAATTTCAAAGTGAAGTGGAAAATCATCGTAATAAGAAAAATCAAATTTCTACGATCTGATCATGGAGGTGAATATTTGAGTTATGAGTTTGGACTTCATTTGAAACAACGCGGAATAGTTTTGCAACTCACGCCACCTGGAACACCACAACGTAATGGTGTGTCCGAACGTCGTAACCGCACTTTATTAGATATGGTGCGATCTATGATGTCTCTCACTGATTTACCGCTATTATTTTGGGGTTATGCTTTAGAGACGGCTGCATTCACATTAAATAGGGCACCATCCAAATCTTTTGAGACGACACCTTATGAACTATGGTTTTGCAAGAAACCCAAGTTGTCATTTCTTAAAGTTTGGGGCTGCGATGCTTATGTGAAAAAGCATCAGCCTGATAAGCTCGAACCCAAATCAGAGAAATGTGTCTTCATAGGATACCCAAAGGAGACTGTTGGGTATACCTTCTATCACAGATCCGAAGGCAAGATATTCGTTGCTAAGAATGGATCCTTTCTAGAGAAGGAGTTTCTCTCGAAAGAAGTGAGTGAGAGGAAAGTAGAACTTGACGAGGTAATTGTACCTTCTCCCTTATTGGAAAGTAGTTCATCACTGAAATTAGTTCCATTGATTCCTACACCAGTAAGTGAGGAAGCTAATGGTGATGATCATGAAACTTCTGATCAAGTTACTACCGAACCTCGTAGGTCAACCAGAGTAAGATCCGCACCAGAGTGGTACGGTAATCCTATTCTGGAAGTCATGTTACCTGACCATGACGAACCTACGAACTATGAGGAAGCGATGATGAGCCCAGATTCCGCAAAATGGCTTGAGGCCATGAAATCTGAGATGGGATCCATGTATGAGAACAAAGTGTGGACTTTGGTTGACTTGCCCGATGATCGGCATGCCATAGAGAATAAATGGATCTTCAAGAAGAAGACTGACGCTAACGGTAATATTACTGTCTAGAAAGCTCGACTTTTTGAAAAAGGTTTTCGACAAGTTCAAGGAGTTGACTACGACGAGACCTTCTCACCCATAGCGATGCTTAAGTCCGTCCGAATCATGTTAGCAACTGCCGCATTTTATGATTATGAAATTTGGCAAATTGATATTAAAACTGCGTTCCTTAATGGATATCTTAAAGAAGAGTTGTATATGATGCAACCAGAAGGTTTTGTCGATCCAAAAGGTGCTTACAAAGTGTGCAAGCTCCAGCGGTCCATTTATGGACTGGTGCAAGCCTCTCGGAGTTGGAATATACGCTTTGATAGTGTGATCAAAGCATATGGTTTTATACAGACTTTTGGAGAAGCGTGTATTTACAAGGAAGTGAGTGGGAGCTCTGTAGCATTTCTTATGTTATATGTAGATGACATATTGTTGATCGGAAATGATACTGAATTTTTGAATAGCATAAAAGGATACTTAAATAAGAATTTTTCAATGAAAGACCTCGGTGAAGCTGCTTATATATTGGGCATCAAGATCTATAGAGATAGATCAAGACACTTAATTGGACTTTAACAAAGCACATACCTTGATAAAGTTTTGAAGAAGTTCAAAATGGATCAAGGAAAGAAAGGGCTCTTTCCTGTGTTACAAGGTGTGAAGTTGAGTCGGACTCAATGCCTGACCACTTCAGAAGATAGAGAGAAAATGAAAGGTGTTCCCTATGCTTCAGCCATAGGCTCTATTCTGTATGCAATGCTGTGTACTAGACTTGATGTGTGCCTTGCTATCAATTTAGCGGGGAGGTACCAAAGTAATCCAGGAGTGGATCACTGGACAGTGGTCAAGAACATCCTGAAATATCTGAAAAGGACTAAGGATATGTTTCTCATATATGGAGGTGACAAAGAGCTCGTCGTAAACGGTTACGTCGATGCAAGCTTTGACACTGATCCGGATGACTCTAAGTCACAAACCAGATACGTGTTTTTTATTAAATTGTGGAGCTGTCAGTTGGTGCAGTTCCAAGCAGACCGTCGTGGCGGGATCTATGTGTGAAGCGGAATACATAGCTGCTTCGAAAGCAGCAAATGAAGGAGTCTGGATGAAGGAGTTCATATCCGATCTAGGTGTCATACCTAGTGTGTCGAGTCCAATGAAAATCTTTTTTGACAATACTAGTGCAATTGCCTTGGCAAAGGAATCCAGATTTCACAAGAGAACTAAACACATCAAGAGACGCTTCAATTCCATCCGCGATCAAGTCAAGGAGGGAGACATAGATATTTGCAAAATACATACGGATCTGAACGTTGCAGACCCGTTGACTAAGCCTTTCTCACGAGCAAAACATGATCAGCACCAAGACTCCATGGGTGTTAGAATCATTACAATGTAATCTAGATTATTGACTCTAGTGCAAGTGGGAGACTGAAGGAAATTTGCCCTAGAGGCAATAAGAAAGTTGTTATTTATATTTCCTTATATCATGATAAATGTTTATTATTCATGCTAGAATTGTATTAACCGGAAACTTAGTACATCTGTGAATACATAGACAAACAGAATGTCACTAGTATGCCTCTACTTAACTAACTCGTTGAATCAATGAAGGTTATGTTTCCTAACCATAGACATGAGTTGTCATTTGATTAACGAGATCACATCATTAGAGAATGATGTGATTGACTTGACCCATCCGTTAGCTTAGCACGATGATCGTTTAGTTTGTTGCTATTGCTTTCTCCATAACTTATACATGTTCCTATGACTATGAGATCATGCAACTCCCGAATACCGGAGGAACACTTTGTGTGCTACCAAACATCACAACGTAACTGGGTGATTATAAAAGGTGCTCTACAGGTGTCTCTGATGGTGTTTGATGAGTTGGCATAGATCGACATTAGGATTTGTCACTCCGATTGTCAGAGATGTATCTCTGGGCCCTCTCGGTAATGCACATCACTATAAGCCTTGCAAGCAATGTGACTAATGAGTTAGTTACGGGATGATACATTACGGAACGAGTAAAGAGACTTGCCGGTAACGAGATTGAACTAGGTATTGAGATACCGACGATCAAATATCGGGCAAGTAACATACCGATGACAAAGGGAACAACGTATATCGTTATGCGGTTTGACCGATAAAGATCTTTGTAGAATATGTGGGAGCCAATATGAACATCCAGTTTCCGCTATTGGTTATTGACTGGAGACGTGTCTCGGTCATTTCTACATAGTTCTCGACGAACCCGCAGGGTCCACACGCCTAACGTTCGGTGACGATCGGTATTATGAGTTTATGTGTTTTGATCTACCGAAGGTATTTCGAAGTCCCGGATGTGATCACGGACATGACGAGGAGTCTCCAAATGGTCGAGACATAAAGATTGATATATTGGACGGCTATATTCGGACACCGGAAGTGTTCCGGGTGATTTCAGAGAAAACCAGAGTGCGGGAGGGTTACCGGACCCCCCCCCCCCGGTAGAACTAATGGGCCACATGGGCCTTAGTGGAGAGAGAGAAAGGGCCGGCCAGGGCAGGCCGCGCGCCCCCTCCCCCTCTGGTCCGAATTGGACTAGGGAAGGGGGGCGGCGGCGCCCCCCATTCCTTCTCCCTCTTCTCCTTCCTTTCCCCCTCCTAGTAGGAGTAGGAAAGGGAAGTCTACTCCTACTAGGAGGAGGACTCCTCCTCTCCTGGAGCGCCCTAAGGGCCGGCCGGCCTCCCCCTTCCTCCTTTATATACGGGGGCAGGGGGGCACCCTAGGACACACAAGTTGATTGTTTCCAGCCGTGTGCGGTGCCCCCCTCCACCATAATCCACCTCAGTCATATCGTAGCAGTGCTTAGGTGAAGCCCTGTTCCGGTAGCATCATCATCACCGTCATCACGCCGTCGTGCTGGCGAAGCTCTCCCTCGACACTCTGCTGGATCTTGAGTTCGTGGGACGTCACCGAGCTGAATGTGTGCAGATCGCGGAGGTGCTGTACTTTCGGTACTAGGATCAGTCGATCGTGAAGACGTACGACTACATCAACCGCGTTGTCATAACGCTTCTGCTTACGGACTACGAGGGTACATAGACAACACTCTCCCCTCTCGTTGGTATGCATCACCATGATCTTGTGTGTGCGTAGGATTTTTTTTTGAAATTATTTCATTCCCCAACATCTACTATACAACTTGTTCTTGTAGACTTGTCTTGGGCCTCCAAGCGCAGATTTTTGTAGGACAGTAGCAAATTTCCCTTAAGTGGATGCCCTAAGATTTATCAATCTGTGGGAGATATAGGACGATGATGGTCTTTCTCAAATAACCCTGCAACCAAATAATAAAAAGTCTATTGTGTCCCCAACACATCAAATACAATGGTAAACTGTATAGGTGCACTAGTTCGGCGAAGAGATGGTGATACAAGTGTAGTAATGATAGTAAATATTGATTTTTGTAATAGGAACAATAAAAAACAGCAAGGTAGAAATTTATAAAATGGAACACAAACGGTATCGCAATGCTTGAAATTGAGGCCCAGGGTTCGTAGTTCCACTAGTGCAATCTCTCAACAATACTTATATAATTGGATCATATAACCATCCCTCAACGTGTGATGAAGAATCACTCCAAAGTTCCTATCTAGTGAAGAATATAATAAGAAATTGTTTGTAGGGTACGAAACCACCTCAAAGCTATTCTTTCCGATCAACCTATCCTAGAGTTCGTACTAAAATAACAAGCTATTATTTCCGATCGATCTAACCAAGAGTTCGTACTAAAATAACAACATATGATACACATCAACCAACTCTAATGTCACCTAGATACTCCAATGTCACCGCGAGTATCCGTGAGTTGATTATACGATATGCATCAAACAATTTCAGATTCATAATACTCAATATCCAACAGAAAGAACTTCAAAGAGTGCCCCAAGATTTCTACCTGAGAAATAAAGACGAGAACGTGCCTCAACCCCTATGCATAGATTACCCCAATGTCACCTCAGAAATCCATGAGTTGAGTGCCAAAAAACATATCAAGTGAATCAATATGATACCCCATTGTCACCACGGGTATTCATAGCAAGACATACATCAAGTGTTCTCAAATCCATAAAAGTATTCAATCCGATAAAACGAAATCTCAAAGAAAAAACTCAATTCACAGCAAGATAGAGAGGGGAAAACACCATATGATCCAACTATATTAACAAATCATGTGATACATCAAGATCGTGACATCTCAAAAACACGAGAGAGAGAGAGAGAGAGATTAAAAACATAGCTACTGGTACAAACTCTCAGTCCTGAGGGTGGACTGCTCCCTCCTCATCATGGTGGCCGCTGGGATGATGAAGATGGCCATCGGTGATGATTTCCCTATTCGGCAGGGTGCCAAAACGGGGTATAGATTGGTTTTTCGTGGCTACACAGGCTTGCGGTGGCGGAACTTCTGATCTAGGGTTATTTCTAATGGTTTCTCTATTTATAGGATTTTTAGCGTTCAAATCACACGAAGATGGGCCTCGAGGAGGGCACACCCCACCTGGGCGCGCTTGGGCCTCCTGACGTGCCCAGGTGTCTTGTGCTCTCCTCCTTCACCTTCTAGGGCCTCTTTTGTTCCAAAAAAAGTCGTTAAAAAGTTTCATTGCATTTAGAGAACTTTTATTTCTACATGAAAAACAACACCATAATAGTTCTGCTGAAAACAGTGCCAGTCTGGTTAGTTCGATGCAAATCATACCAAAACGATATAAAATTGTTGTAAACATGGCATGAATACTTTATAAAGTATAGATACGTTGGAGACGTATCATAGGTCCACTTATCACACATCTTCTCCCTATTTGAAGAGCATAGACATGTACATCACGAATATCCACAACGTAAAGCATGCTAATCTCTTCCTCCATCATGCTCATTTCCTTTAGGTTTTTTGTGGCTGGTTTTCATTTAGGTTTTTTTTCCCTTTTTTCTTTTTTGTTTCTTTTTTTATTTTCGTCTTCGTTTTTATCTTTCTCCTTCTTTCTTCTTTTTTCTTTTCTTTCCCTTTTCTGTTCTGAAAATATGTCCGTGGTTCTAAAAAAATCGTCTATTAAAAAAGTTCACAAATTTGAAAAAATGTTGGTGTTTTCAAAAAATGTTGGTGTTTTCAAAATGTTCATAAATTTGAAAATTTCCAGACTTTCAAAAAATGTTTGCCGTTCCAAAATTTTGTTCACAATTTCAAATATTGTTGATGTTTATGACATTTGCTCACAATTTTGGAAAAATATTGTTAAATTTTTATTTATTATTTCCTGTTTTTTTTTTGCTTCCCTCTCCTTTTTGCTTTTTCTTTGGAATTTCGTTTTCTTTTTTTTCTTTTCCAATGTTTTGTTTATATGTTCGTGCTTTTTGAAAAAATGACCACGTTTCCAAAAATTGTTCATGTTTTCAAAAATATTCAGGAGTTTGAAAAATTGTTCATGTTTGCAAAAAAATGTTCTAGTTTTCAAAAATTGTTCGCAAATATCCAGAAAGTTCGTGTTTTCAATTTTATTCGACAGAGTTTCAAAAATTGTTCATGTTTGCAAAACAATTATCCGTTTCCAAAATTTGTTCACGTTTTTAGAATTTTCTTAATAGTTTAAAAAATGTTTCAATTTTAAAAAATGTGCTTATATCCAAAACCATGTTTGTATTGTTTCAAAATATTTGTGTTTATTTAAAATTTGTTTACAAAAATTGAAAATTCTACGCATTTCGTTAAACATTCATTTTTAAAAAAACTGATATTTTTTAAACATGAACAAAAAAGGTTCGTCTTGTCGATATTCATTCGCAAATTTCCGAAAAATTTCTTGTTTCCCTAAATTGTTTGTATGTTCCAATTTGTTCGGTGGATTTTAAAAAATGTTCATGTTTGCAAAGTACATTCAAGATTTGTAATATTTGTTCAAAAATTCGAAAAAATAATTCTGAAATTCCCAATGTGTTCTTGTTAAAATGTATTCATAAACGCCCAAAATGTTCAAGTTTTCAAAAAAATTGCAATTTCGAAAAATTGTTTGCAAATTTATAAAATTGTTCACATTTTGTTTATGAGTTTAAAAAACTTTCTGGTTTTTTAAAAAAGTTAGTGTTTTAAAAAATTGTTCACATTTTCAGATTTTAATTCAGAATTTCAACCTTGTTCACAGATTGAAAATATTTCACTGTTTTCTGAAAATGTGAGTTTCCTAAAAAGAATTCAAAGATTTGACAGATGGCTGAGTTTCTAAAAATATTTCCGTTTTGAAAAACTGTTTCATTTCGAAACTTAAAATGTTTCGGATTTGCCGCTAGCTTTTAGTTCTTATAGTTTCGCGCTGATGTATAGACAAGAGCCAACATTCTGTCCATTGGGTAGCGACACTCATACATGTACGTTAGAACTTGTGTTCGAATCCAGGCGAGCACGTTACATTACTTTTTTTTTTGGATTTTTAGCGCTACAGGGCTCTCACGACACCCTCTAATGGGACAGCCCAGTCACGGTCACCTTTGTGCGTCGCGGATCTGTTTGACGCAAAACGCGTCGAATAAGAAATCCCTAGTTCGGTACCTTCTCTCTGATTTTTTTTGGTCCATCCACGAATCTCTATCTCTAATCTCTCTTCTCTCTCTAATAATAGAGAAGCTATTGATTCTGCCCATCCGTCATTAGATTAACCTCTAAAATTGCCAGAAATTACCGACTATGCCATGCATAAATGAGGAAAAACAATTCATTTTTTTCTTCAGAAGTCGCGGCAGTGGTTCTTGGTTTACTTACTAGCGATCTCCCAATCTTGCACAAGCAGTCAGGCATTGCAGTGGATAGAGCCTTAGAGCATCTCTAGCCGCGTCCCCAACAGACCCTCCCCAGGTGTTTTTGCCGTGCCGGCGCCGAAAAAACCGCCAGTCGCGCCCCCAGAAGCCCGTTTTTCGCCGGCCGGCGGACGCAGGCCGAACCCGGCTTCCTGGGGGCCCCTGGGGCGCCGGCACAAGCGAAAAGGGTGCGTGGGTCTGCCCTGTCGGCGAGGCGAGCGCCTCTTCCCGCCGTTTCTTCCCGCGTTTTCCCCACTTCCCTCCCATACTCTTCCTTCCTCCCGCCAATCTCCCTCCCGCTCGCCTCCCTCCCAGCCGGCCGCCATGCCACCGAACAAGTAGGTCGCCCCCACGCGGCGGCAACCGCGACCGCCTCCGTCGCCCAACCGAAGCAGAGGAAGCCGAGGGCGCCGCCGATCAAGCCATCGGGCATGTCAAACGCCGAGTGGAGGGCGGAAGTTCAGCGGCGGGAGGCTGTCACCGCTGACCGGCGGAACAGGGCCATCGCCAAGAAGGCCCGCGACAACGCGGCGTGCGCGGCTGCGGCTGCCTCGGCGGACCAAACCGAGGCCGAGGCGACTCGCGCGGGGATGATGAATCCACCCGGAAGCCATGCCCAGTACGCGTGTAACACCGTCGATGCGACTATATCTCCCACGTGTCGAGGCACGACTTAGAGGCATAATCGCATTGAAGGCATATGTCGCAAGTCAGGTAATCATCACAAACATCCCATGTAATATAAATAATGAAAAGGGATAACATAGTTGGCTTACACTCGCCACGTCAATCAAGTACATAAATAACATACATCATCCAAACACTCATGGCCCGACTACGGCGCCAAAATAGTTGGCTTACACTCATCCAAACACTCATAATCCCAATCACCCCCAACTGGGCACCACTTCATGCCGAAGGAGATCACACAAGCCCTGAGCATATCTTCAAGAATCTGGTTGACACGCTCGACTTGACCGCTTGTTTGTGGATGGAAAGCAGTGCTGAAGCGGATGTTGGTGCCCATGGCCTTCTAAAAAGAATCCCAAAACTTGGAGGTAAAGATGCTGCCACGGCCTGAAGATATCACTTGAGGGATACCGTGCAGAGAGACAATTCGAGAGGTATAGAGTTCCGCCAATTGAGCTGCAGGGATACCGTAGTCGGGCCATGAGTGTTTGGATGATGTATGTTATTTATGTACTTGATTGACGTGGCGAGTGTAAGCCAACTATGTTATCCCTTTTCATTATTTATATTACATGGGATGTTTGTGATGATTACCTGACTTGCGACATATGCCTTCAATGCGATTATGCCTCTAAGTCGTGCCTCGACACGTGGGAGATATAGTCGCATCGAGGGTGTTACAACGCGCCCTGGGGCCAGCAAGGCGTTGGCTCTCCGCAGACATGGGGATCGCCCTCGCTGGGGTACGCTGACGGGGATGCGCACGGTGGGTTCAACCCAAACGTCACCTTCCCCCATGGATACCCGGCCCAGCGCACACCCTCTCGCGCCTTCGCCAGCGTGCAGTACCCTCCATACAACTACTCGTCGCCCGCCTATGCTTCCTCCCCGACGCCCCCGCTACGCCGTGGCCCGCTGCCCTTTTCCCACCTCGGCGACACCGACGAGACCGAGGCCGACATGGACGACATCATCGCGGCTGGTTCGGCCGCGACCGCCGCGTCTCCCGGGTTCGTCACCCAGGATGAGGTGGTGGATCTCAGCGGCGACATGGACGGCTAGCTCGGCTACGTCTACGATGAGGAAGAGCAGGAGGAGCAGGAGGGGGAGGACGAGGAGGAGGAGGAGCCGACGCCTGCGACGGCGAAGGGGAGCAAGAAGAAGAAGCGGGCGGCCAGGACAGGCGAGCCGCGCATTAAGTGGGCGTCCAAGGAGGAGGAATGCCTCACCGAAGCATGGAAAGTCGTCTGCCTCGACCCGACGACCGGCACGAACCTGAGCATCGACACGTATTGGGACCACATCAAGGCCGATTTCGACGAGCGCAAGCTCGTCGACCCCTACTTCAAAGGATTCTACATGCAGCGCGGCTCCAAGGCGATGGCGAACCATTGGGGGCGTATCCAGGGGGCGTGCAACAAATGGCATGGGGTCATCGAGGAGGTCGCGACATGCCTGGAGAGCGGCGCCAGCGTCGAGGATCAGGTATGCCATGCTGGCCTCCCGCCTCTCTTCGCTGTGTAGGCGCGCCAACTGTTTGTTCCTCCGCGCAGTTGCTGCACATGTTCGCCCTGTACCGGCAGAGCAACAGCGACGTCGAATTCAAGTACCTCCACGTCTACAAGCGCATTGACAAGTGCGAGAAGTGGGCGGAAGTCCGGCGCACCCTCGACAAGGCCAAGGAGACCTACAAACTGGACGCGCCGACTCCTAGCGCATCGGAAGGGCGGCCGGACGGCAACAAAGTTGCCAAGAAGGGGAAATACGCCGACGCGGCCACCGCTCGAGTGCAGGAGTCCATCGAGCACTGACTCGCCGATGCGCAGGCCCGGGCCGTCCTTCGTGAAGAGAAGACCGAGGCGTGCTGGTCAGCGTTGATGTCGAGCAGCGCCGTCAAGCTCGGTTTAATCTTTTTTTGATAAATTAAAATGCTCTTCAAAATATTTATCTTTTAAACTCTAACTCAAAATATAACATTTTATATATTGAAATATCCCGAGAAAAATGTGCATGAATTTTAAATATACATATGTACATACGTGAATTTTTTTTCAGCAGCCTAATTTTTAGGTCGCATTCGTCTGAGTCTGGTACAAATGATATGCACGGTTTTTTCGCTCATCTGCCCCCGATATTCCATCTGAGTCTGTTGAGCATAGTACTCCTATCCTGGTTGGACATATGACTCTACATATATACATGTATAGAAATATCAAAAGCAACAAACTTCTGCAGAAAATAGGCTCACCTCAGCAAAGTCGTCACCGCCTTCAGTGGCGGCCCTCACGAGCGGACACATCGATCAAGACGCCATGCAACTCCTCCCTTCATTGCGTGGTGCCGTCAACCCGCGTGCCGAGGACGTCACCGAGCCACTCCAGTACCTCACCACATCGACGAATCAACCTTCTCCGCAACAAGGCAGGCAGTCAACGGCTCCCATGTCCTCCGCAGCCATGTTTGACGTGAACGCGGTCGTGCCTGCCGAGCGGTACTTTGGCCTCAACTCAGATGTGGCAGCGTAGTCTCCTATTTCTGGCCAGGTACGTTAGTACCACTATATTGATCGCATCAGCTGCTGCTTCCATCAATCGATCAATGAATGGTATAAAGGACCTTGGATGATCATATCGTGTGCACATATTAGCATAGGGGAGTTTATACTGTTTATACGTATACACACTCCATGGACTGACCGGGACAAGAATTACTGCTACCACAACTTTCGATCGTCCTAAACATGCTTGCGACTTGGCATTGATTAGTCTACATGTTTACAACGAGATAGGGTGCTCGCTGGTGTTGGGAACCAGGCTGGCCCCACATGCCTCGCTTCCCTCGAGTGGGAGCTCATAGGAGAAGCAGCTCTCTCCCTGAGAGACCGACACGGTCACCCATGTTAAATCGGTCCCTCGGCTTATCTTCTCTGACTCAAAGCTCAAGCTGATGTACGTGCCTTTGCCTGTTGACCAACTGACCGTCCACCGCAAAGGATGCAATTTCCTCTTCGAATAAACCTCGTAATCGTAAAAAAGTAGGTTTTTTAGTGTTGAGCCTAGCAAAAGAGAAATCGCCGTATACTAGGCCCTCCAACTTCTTAAAAGGTTTATCTAAAAGATTCGCGATATAACTAGGAAGACCTTTCAAATACCACACATGAGTCACGGGACATGCGAGTTTGATGTATCCCATTTGATATCTTCGTATTCGAGAATCCACAAATTCTACCCCGCATTTTTGGCAAAATCTTTCGTCTTCATTTTCAGCTCCGCTCGCTCAAGAATTGCCACAAGCGCAAATCCCGCTTTGCAGTTACGGATGTCGCGAAAGCTAGGTAGCTGCTTTCTACTAGATCGTACAGTATTTGACACATACTCCTTTTGTAAAGAATTTAAACGCTCTTATATTTCTTTATAGAAAGAATACCATTTGTCAAGTTCAATATATTTTAAGTGACCTACATCTTTCAAGGAAAGTAAAACAAATCGAGGCTCAATTTGTTAAGATGGAACTCAGAGTAGGCCTTGATCTCCGCCTCTCCTTTCTAACTGGCATGCATGTCGAGGACATCGCCGACCCACTCCAGCACCTCACCACATCAACGAATCGACCTTCGCCACAACAAGGCAGACATTCAACGGCTCCCACGTCCTCCGCAGCCATGCTTGACGTGAACGCGGTTGTGCCTGCCGAGCGGTACTCTCCCTCAACTCGGATGTGGCTGCGTAGTCTCTTGTTTCTAGCCAGGTACTCCCTCCGGCTAAAAATACTTGTTATCAAAATGGACAAAGAGGATGTATCTAGAACTAAAATACATCTAGATACATGCCCTTTTATTTACTTTGATGACAAATATTTCCAGACAGAGGGAGTACGTTAATAACACTATATTGATCGCATCGGCCGCTGCTTCCATCCATCAATCAATGGTATAAAGGACCTTGGATGATCACATCGTGTGCACATATTAGCATAGGGGAGTTTATATACGTATACACACTCCATGGAGAGATCAGGACAAGAATTATTGCTTGATCGTCCTAAACATGATTGTGATTTGGCATTGATGAGTCTACAAGTTTACAACGAGATGGGGAGCTTGCAGGTGTTTGGAAACAGACTGGCTCCGCATGCCCCGCTTCCCTCGAGTGGGAGCTCATAGGAGGAGCGGCTCTCTCGCTGGAAGACCGGCATGGTCATCCCCTTTGAATCGGTCCCTCAACATATGTTCTCTGACTCAAAGCTCAGGATGATGTATGCGCCATTGCCTGCGGACCAACTGACCATCAACCACAACAACACCTGCACTTACGGATGTCCGGAAAGCTAGGTAGCTGCTTTCTACTGGATCATACAGTATTTGATATGTACTCCCTTGGTAAAGAATTTAAACGCTCTTATATTTCTTTATAGATATAATACTATTTTTCAAGTTGACTATATTTTTAGGTGGCCTACATTTTTCAAGGAAAGTAAAAACGGATCGATACTCCAATTATTATGATGGCACTCAGAGTAGGCCTTGACCTCTGCCTTTCTTTTCTAACTGGCATCTGCTCCATATGATGATGGAAACCACAAGGGTGTGTACATAATAAAACTTGCCAAAGGGCGGAAGGAAACTTGCAAAACGGCTAAAGGATGAATGTGTTGATGTCATTGACGAGACAGAGCAATCGTGATAAGTGGCAAACACATAATTTTGCTATCCCGTTGCAATGCACGGGCTCTTTTGCTACTTTAAAAAGAAAAATTGGGCATGTCATTATTCGAACAGAGGACCATCGCCATGAGGCAAAAATGTGCTAGCCGCGGTCACACCCTAAAATCATGGGAAAAATCGCGACCGAAAATCATGAGAAAAAGGTGAGAGAGGAGAATCAAACACATGACCTGTCATTTCAGATTTACCTGAGTTAACCAAGTGAGCTAGCAAATGATCGTGATTAGACCAGCTGACTATCTAAATAGTACTGAAGGCTGCTTGCATGCCCTTTTTTTTAATCAAATTGCTGGGCCTATTTAAGCATCAAATAATCGTTGCTAGGCTTTTATGGGCAGCGAGCCACATGAGAAAGACATAATCTCCAGTCCAATATCCTGCAAAGCATCTATATTTTATGTGAAATAATCCCACCATGCTCCTTTAAGATGATTCCCACCTGTTTAGGTTAGCAATTTGGCCGTAATCTCTACCTAATAATAAAGCATGGAATGCTTCTATCCGTTCGTCACATCGGTTTTATAGAAAAACCCCTGTAGTTTTCGATAATTAAACCTGCAGTACTGTTTTAAGTTACGTAGAGAAAACATTTTACGTTTTGCAAAGAGCCCCTGCTGTTTCCTAGATTCAACCCACAGTCCATATCATATGTTTCTAAGAAATACTCATATCTTTTAAACCGTAACACTAATTTTAACGTGTTATGTATGAAATTTGATTAAAAAACATGTAGAATCTAAATATTATGTTATTTTACATGTTACAAAAATTTAAAATATTGTTTGGATGCAACCTTAATAAATAGTGCATGATCCGTCTTTATTTCGTGTCGGTGCAGATCCAGATAGAAAATGAACAACTCAGCAAAACTAGATTGGAGACGAAAGAATCCATCTATAACCACACATGCACGTGACGGCAAAACCTTTCAGGGGTCAAAGAAAGCAAATTTTCGATCTTAAGCCGAGAGAGAGATGCATTAAGATTGACACATTCAAACGAGTTGCGATTATGTGGGCATTGATGACATGTTCAAACAAAGAACGTGGACCTACCGAGGTCTCGAGTCATGATTATTAGATTAGGGGCGTGCGTTATTTTTTTCTCCCGTTGCATCGCACATGCTCTTTTGCTAGTATTAACAAGACACCAAAAAAGGGGAGGTGACAATGGAGGAGAGGGTGATTAAACTTGTGATGAAAGAAAGGATGAATTTGGGACGTGGTGCACGCTGCAAAGAGGGACCTGTGGGCTAAAAGAATTAACTTGCCAGGAAGTATATATATGTGTGTGGGCCAGAAGGAACATGCAAGGAAGGAAACAAGAACGTGTGTGGGCTAAAAGAACTAGTGAGGATTGTGTGTGTGGGCAGGAAGGAACCACGGACACGTGGGATTTCATATATTGTGACAATGACTTCTAAAAATAAAGATATTCTTCGCTCACAAAAAAGACAATGGATATTCACATGCAAGGAAGGAGACACTTGGGGTATTTTTAATACGGCAACACTAACACCCATACGTGTGGGCGTTTGCATCTCGCCCACACGCGTGGATCCACGTTCGTTTGTGGGTGTATGAATCTTGGCATGTTTGTGGTGCCACATAAGACTAGACTGGTGTGTGGGCATTCACCCAGTCGCCCATATGTCCGTTTCACCACACAGAGAGGCTGGTGTGTGGGCGTTTAGCAGTTCGTCCACACACTAGTTTTCACTCACGCACAAGGGCTGGTGTGTGGACAATTGCCATCTCGCCACACGCCCGTCTTCTCTCCCACACCCAAACTGCCAGTTGCCATGCGTTTTGCAGTGTACATGGCAACTGCCCTAGTGTGCTTGTAAGCAGATGGCAACTCTTTTTTTTACCCGAACATGTCAGTTACCATGTGTTTTGCAGGGTACACGACAACTGCCCTAGTGTCCTTGTCAGCAGATGACAACTCTCTCTTTTATCCGAACATGTTGTTTTGCCATGTCTTTTTGTAGCGCTACACGGACAACTGCCTAGTGTTAGTAGTTGGCAACTCCTAAGGTTTTCTAATCATGGCAACTGTAGTAAACCAGACCATATACATGACAACTGCTTAGTGTTAGTAGGTGACAACCTCTAAAGTTTTCAAATCATGGAAATTATAGTAAACCAGACCATACATGGCAACAACTGCAGTTGTCCAAAATGGCATCTGGCACTTGACCTGAGATGGCAACTGCAGTTGAGCAACCATGGCAACTGTAGTTCGGCGACATGGCAACTGCAGTTAAACGGACATTGAAGAGAGTCCGGACCATGACAACTGCGGGGACGCATGTTGACTGTCACGCGGGGTGTGCGGGACCGTGAGATAGGTGGTTGAGAAAGGTTGTGTGGGCGTTATGCATTTTACCCACACGTGGGCGTTCAAGAGAGACCGCAAGGAAAAAAATAAGCATGTGGACGCTAATTGTTTTGCCCACACATAGACGTAGGCTGATCCCCTTACACACCACACAAAATGTGTGAACAGACTTCTTAACGCCCACACACGTGGACGTTATCAGCGTCCTTTTAATAAAGTTTAAAGAAAGGGAGAATTCTAGGGCTACAAAGAGTAGGAAGGATATCGTGTGTGCGAGCCATGCGCCGAGTATGAATTGGAGGCCTAAATTATTCGGAGATTTTTTTTTCTAAACCTTGGCAATCCCTGCCGCTTGTCATTGTTCGGATGTCAAGTTGCTGGTAGGCGTTTTGATATAGCGAAGCATGGGTTGGTGTGCTGCCACATGCACGCCAATTTATTTTTCCATTGCAATGTTTGGGCATATGTCCTAGTTAACATAAGAAAAGAGAAGCAAGGCTCTAGCCGACCATGTCAAAATTTGCACGCAGGACAAATGAATTTTTGGACGCAATGTGATGGCCGGCCGGTGGCCGCATGGACCCAATAATACGGGAATTGTATGAGATATGAGTTGCCAGGCAGCTCGAAAATGACAACAAATAAAATACCTAAATGTTCTTTGCTGGCAAAAAAGTATTTTTCTAGTCATATGTTCTTCTGCATCAATACCAGCTCCTGTGAGGGAGGGGCGATAACAACGACACATCTTCGGCTCGCTTCAGTGCTTGTAGTCGTCGCCAGACGGTTTACGGATTTTGAATGTAATTTTTATTATTTTTAATGTTCGTTGTACTATCATGGTTGAAGATGAATAGATTGGAAGTTTTTCTCATAAAAAATACCAACGAGTGGCGAGGGGCAGATCTTTAGTCCTACCTGAGGGACATACGCTCTCTCCTGTTTATATAGGAATCGTGGCCTCCTGATTCTAATTCCTACGAACATTAGGTTGAGCCCACGGGACAATGTGTCCCCACTGACTAGGGCTCCTTTGTTATCTCAAAAAGAAAAGACTAGGGTTCATTGTCACGGTTGACTCCGGCTCTATCAAGTTTGCTGCTTGAACCTTTTTAATATTAGAAAGGATGTGGGATAAAACCAAGGTAAATACCGGGTTTGATAATAATATCGTAAACAATAAAATAAATTAAGAATTGGATGTACCATGCATTTTCAAACTTGTTTGACTCTCTACTATTTTTATTTAATACTAGTGGTTGGGGGTGCCATTGCATCACATCCATCACGAAAAATGAAAAAAACGACTAGAAAAAATTTTCTCAAAAAGAAAAGGAAAAAAAAGCTAACTTCCATCTTCCAAAACAATCAAAAACTTTCTCACTGCGGCCAACCAGCATGCGCCACATGGCATAGCTGCCTGGCTGCCCTTTCATTCGGCCTTAATGGGTTTGATTTTATCACTCCATCATATAATTTTTTGGCAACTAAAAAACAGATAGAAATTGGATATACCATACGTTCTAAAACCAGTTTGATTATCCACTCTTTTTATTTTATTTTATTACTCCGTTGTATAGTGGTTTTGTAATTAGAAAACTGGTTTTAGATGAAATATCCACGAACAAGACAAAAATATAAATAGGATATTCCACGCTCACCTCGGCCCCCCTCCTCGGTACTTCTTTGGCCCACTAGAAGTCTTCTGGTCCATAAAAAATCCATAAAAAGTTTCGCAGCGTTTAGAGTCCGTTTGGTATTGATTTCTTGCGATGTAAAAAACAAGCAGAAAACAGCAACTGGCACTAGGCACTATGTTAATAGGTTAGTACCAAAATATAATATAAAATGATCGTAAAACATCAAGAATGATAATATAACAGCATAGAACATCAAAATTAATAGATACGTTGGAGACGTATCAGCATCCCCAAGCTTAATTCCTGCTCGTCCTCGAGTAGGTAAATGATAAAAACAGAATTTTTTATGTGGAATGCTACCTAACATGTTCCTCACATACTCTTTTCTTTGTAGCATGGACATTTGGACTTTTATATGGTTCAAAGCAATAGTCTAGTTTTGACATGAGAACTTTAATACTCAAGCAGATCAACAAGCAACCATGTCTTTCAAAATATCAACGCTAAAATAAGTTATCTCTAGCCCATTATGCTCAATCATTGATCATTCATGAAACACACTCGCATATTAGCTACACCCAATGCTCAAGTACGATCATAGTGCCCCTTAGTTGGTGCTTTATAAGAGAAGATGGAGACTAAAAAAATTGCATAAAGTAAAAGAAAAGCCCTTCGTGGAGGGAAGTAGGGATTTGTAGAGGTGCCAAAGCTTAAAGCAAAAAAGATAGAGATAAAAACATTTTGGGTGGCATGCTAGCTTTTCCTGTCAATGAAAACGATCGAGTAGTTCCCAATACTTTCCATGCTAGATATATCATAGGCGGTTCCCAAACAGAAAATAAAGTTTATTCCCTTTTCAACCATACTTTCACTATCCATGGCTAACCGTATCCACGGGTGCCCTCCATACCAACACTTTTAAAGGAATTTATTATTTGACAACATCAAGTAAATTTATTTTTCATTTCAGGACTGGGCATCCCTAATACCTTTGCTTTACTCTCGTGCAATGACAAGTGAATAAACACTCATCTTGAGAATAACATATCTAGCATGGAAATATATTAGCTACCCCCTAACATGTCATGAGCGATACGAGCACACAAAAGAGAAGTTTATTTAAAAAATTAGAGATGACACATACAAATTTGCTTAGAACGGCAAAAGAATACCGCATATAGGTAGGTATGGTGGACTCATGTGGCAAAACTGGTTTAAAGGATTTTGGATGCACAAGTAGTGATCATACTTAGTGCAAATGAAGGCTAGCAAAAGATTTACAAGCATCCAACCAAGAAACAAAAAAAAATCTCATAAGCGAGCATTAAGCATAACTAACACCGAATAATGCACCACAAGTAGGATGTAATTTCATTGCATAACTATTGACTTACATGCTTGCATAGGGAATCACAAACCTTAACACAAATATTCTTACTACATCATAATTACTCATCAACATGACACACATATCACTATCATCATATCTCAAAACTATTACAAAGAATCAAGTTTATTTTGTCCAATGATCTTCATGAAAGTTTTTATTATATCCTTCTTGGATATATATCACTTTGGGACTAATTTCATATGTTGCTTTTGATAGGCTCAAACAAATATAAGTGAAGAACATGATCATCATATTTCTTTCTCTCAAAATAATTTAAGTCAAGCGAGAGATAATTTCTTAAAAAAATTACTAACTCTCAAATAAATCTAAGTGAAGCATGAGATCATTTCTTCAAAAATAAAAAAGCATACTGTGCTCAAAAAGATATAAGTGAAGAACTAGAGCAATTCCATAGCTCATAAAAATTTAAGTGAAGCATAGAGAGCAATTCTGACAAGTCATATCATAATTTTGGCTCTCTCAAATAGGTGTATCCAGCAAGGATTCATGACTCAAAACAAAAATCAAAACAAGAAAAGACTCATATCATACAAGGCGCTCCAGGCAAAACTCATGATATGTGACGAATAAAAATATAGTTCCAACTAAAATACCGTTGGTCGTTAGAAGAAAGAGGGGATGCCACTCGGGCATCTCGAAGCTTAGTTGCTTGCTTCTCTTTGGATAATGGCTTTGGGTGCCATGGGCATCCCCAAGCTTAGGCTCTTCTCACTCCTTATTCCTTCATCCATCAAAATCTCACTCAAAACTTGGAAACTTCAATCACACAAAACTCAACAAAACCTTCATGAGATCCGTTAGTATAAGAAAGCAAATCACTACTATAAATACTTTTGCAAACCCATTCATATTTTATTTTTGCATTATGTCTATTGTATTCCAACTTTTCTATGGCTAAACCCCTTCAAAGAAAACCATAGAGTCATCAAAACAAGCACACAACGCAAAGAAAACATAATCTTTCAAAAAACAGGACAATCTATAGCAATTTAAAAACTTCAAATACTTCTGTAACTCTAAAAATTCTAAAAAATTAGGACGCTGTAGACAATTTGTATATTAATCTTGTGTAAAAATTCAGAAGCATTCATCAATTCTGTGATTTAAAAAAAATCTGGACGGAAAAGTTCTCGTTTTCCAACAAGATCAGGTCAACTATCACCCAACATAATCCTAAAGGCTTTACTTGGCACAAACACTAATTAAAATATGAAAAACACAATCATAACAGTAGCATAATTGTGCAAACACTTAAGAACAGAAAGAATAAGACAAAAATAAATGTTAATCATTGGGTTGCCTCCCAACAAGCGCTATCGTTTTACGCCCCGAGCTAGGCATAAGATTTCAACAATGCTCTCACGAAAGATAAGAATTGAAACACAAAGGGAGCATCATGAAACATATCATAAACACATTTAAGTCTAACATACTTCCTATGCATAGGAATTTTATAAGCAAACAAATTATCAAGACAAGAAACATCTAACATATGCAAAGAAGAGGCATAAACCATTGACGATCTCGACATAACGAGAGGTAATGTAGTAACCTGAAAATTTCTACAACCATATTTTCCTCTCTCATAGTAATTACATGTAGGATCATACTCAAATTCAACAATATAACTATAACATAAAATATTCTCTTGATGATCCACATGCATGCAAACTTGCCTCTCTTCCAAAATAGTGGGATTATCATCAAATAAAGTTATGACCTCTCCAAACCCACTTTTATTACAAATTTCATACGATTGAACACTCTTCAAATATGTGGGATTATTTTTAGCTAAAGTTGACACTCTTTCAAACACACTTTTAATATTATCACAAGCATATTCATCACAAGGTTTAAATAAATTTCAAGATCATAAGAATCTTTGTCAACCCAATCATGATCATTGCAATAAGTAGTGGACATAACAAAACAAGCGTCCCCAAGCTTGGGGTTTTGCATATTACTAGCACAATTGACATTAATAGAATTTATAGTAACATCATTGCAATCATGCTTTTCATTCAAGGAGCTATCATGAATCACTTTATAAATTTCTTTGTTTAACACTTCATCACAATTTTCAGATTCATGAATTCAAGCAAAACTTCATAGAGATACTCAAGTGCGCTCAAATCACTAGCAACTGGTTCAATATCATTAGATCTCTTAAAAAGATTAGCTAGTGGATGAGGATCCATATCAATAGATTTTTAGCAAGCGAAGATTCAAGCAAATAGAAGGCACATGGTCACACAAGCAAACAAAAGATTTGACAAGAAAAATGCGAACGAAAAAGAGGACGAATAAAATGGCAAATGATTGTGAAGTGGGGGATATGAAAACGAGAGGCAAATGGAAAATAATGTAAATTTCAAGGAGATGATATTTGTGATTAGGAACCTGGTAGATGTTGATGATGTCTCCCTGGCAATGGCGCCAAAAATTCCTTTTGATGTTTGCTTGAACTACGTCGATATTTCCCCAAAGAGGAAGGGATGATACAACACAACAACGATAGGTATTTCCCTCAGTGATCAGACCAAGGTTATCGAACCAGTAGGAGAACCACGCAACAACACATAAATAGCTCCTGCACACAAATAACAAATACTTGCAACCCGATGGAAGAGGGGTTGTCAATCCCTCACGGGTAAAAATAGAGGTAAAACTGTAGTAGATTGGATAAATAAGTCTCGCGGGAACGCGAGATAAAATAAATAAGAATAATTTGCAGCAAGGTATTTTTGGATTTTTGGATTAATAGATCTGAAAATAAAAGCAAATAAAAATAGATCGCGAAGGCAAATATAATAAAGAACAGACCCCGGGGCCGTAGATTTCACTAGTGGCTACTCTCAAGAAAAATATCATAAGGTGGGTAAAAAAATTACCGTTGGGAAATTGATAGAACTTCAAATAATCATGACGATATCTAGGCAATGATCATTATATAGGCATCACGTCCAAGATTAGTAGACCAACTCCTGCCTGCATCTACTACTATTACTCCACACATCGACCGCTATCCAGCATGCATCTAGTGTATTAAGTTCATGGAGAACCAGAGTAATGCAATAAGAACGATAACATGATGTAGACAAGATCTATTTATGTAAAAATAGACCCCATCTTGTTATCCTTAATAGCAACGATACATACGTGTCGATTCCCCTTCTGTCACTGGGATCAAGCAGCGTAAGATCGAACGCATAACAAAGCACCTCTTCCCATTGCAAGATAAATAGATCAAGTTGGCCAAACAAAACCTAAATATCGGGGAAGAAATACGAGGCTATAATTAAAGAGATCAAAAGACTCAACTAACTTTCATGGATAAAAACATAGGTCTGATCATAAACTGAAATTTCATCGGATCCCAACAAGCACACCGCAAAAAGAGTTACATCAAATAGATCTCCAAGAGACCATTGTATTGAGAATCAAAAGAGAGAGAGGAAGCCATCTAGCTACTAACTAAGGACCCGTAGGTCTACAATGAACTACTCATGCATCAACAGAGAGGCACCAATGAGGTTGATGAACCCCTCCGTGATGGTGTCTAGATTGGAACTGGTGGTTCTGGAACTTGCGGCGGCTGGATTAAAATTTCGCTGACTGCCCTAGGGTTTCTGGAACACTGGGATATTTATAGAGCAAAAGGCGGTGTGGGAGGCCACCGAGGTGGGCACAGCACACCAGGGTGCGCCTGGCCCTTCAGGCGCACCCTAGTGTCTTATGCTCACCTCGGGCCCCCCTCCTGTGTACTTCTTTGGCCAATTAGATGTCTTTGATAACCCTCAAGTATAGGGGATCACAACAGTTTTCGAGGGTAGAGTATTCAAACCAAATTTATTGATTCGACACAAGGGGAGCCAAAGAATATTCTCAAGTATTAACAGTTGAGTTTTCAATTCAACCGCACCTGAAAGACTTAATATCTGCAACAAAGTATTTAGTTGCAAAGTAATATGGAAGTAACAGTAACGGTGGCAAAAGTAACAGTATAGGTTTTGTAGTGATTGTAACAGTAGCAACGGAAATGTAACTAAGCAAAGATCAATATGTGAAAAGCTCGTAGGCAATGGATCAGTGATAGATAATTATGTCGGATTCGATTCCTCATGCAACAGTTATAACATAGGGTGACACAGAACTAGCTCCAGTTCATCAATGTAATGTAGGCATGTATTCTGAATATAGTCATACATGCTTATGGAAAAGAACTTGCATGACGTCTTTTGTCCTACCCTCCCGTGGCAGCGGGGTCCTATTGGAACCTAAGGGATATTAAGGCCTCCTTTTAATAGTGTACCGAACCAATGCATTAACACATAGTGAATACATGAACTCCTCAAACTACAGTCATCACCGGTATGTATCCCGATTATTGTCACTTCGGGGTTAACGGATCATAACACATAATAGGTGAGTATAGACTTGCAAGTAGGATCAAGAACTCACATATATTCAGGAAAACATAACAGGTTCAGATCTGAAATCATGGCACTCGGGCCCTAGTGACAAGCATTAAGCATAACAAAGTCATAGCAACACCAATCTCAGAACATAATGGATATTAGGGATCAGACCCTAACAAAACTAACTCGATTACATGATAAATCTCATCCAACCCATCACCGTCCAGCAAGCCTACAATGGAATTTCTCACGCACGGCGGTGAGCATGATGAAATTGGTGATGGAGGAAGGTTGATGATGTTGATGGCGACGTATTCCCCTCTCGGGAGCCACGAACGGACTCCAGATCAGCCCTCCCAAGAGAGATTAGGGTTTGGCGGCGGCTCCGTATCATAAAACGTGATGAATCCTTCTCTCTGTTTTTTCTCCCTGAACGTGAATTTATAGAGTTAGAGTTGAGGTCGGTGGAGCATCAGGGGACCCATGAGACAGGGGGTGCGCCCCCACCCTCATGGATAGGGTGTGGGCCCCCTGGCCTTGATTCTTTCGCTAGTATTTTTTATATATTCCAAAAATATTATCCGTTGATTTTCAGGTCATTCCGAGAACTTTTATTTCTGCACAAAATAACATCATGGTAATTCTGCTGAAAACATCGTTGGTCCGGGTTAGTTCCATTCAAATCATGCAAGTTAGAGTCCAAAACAAGGGCAAAAGTGTCTGGAAAAGTGTTTGGACTCTAACTTGCATGATTTGAATCGAACTAACCCGGACTGACGATGTTTTCAGCAGAATTACCATGATATTATTTATGTGCAGGAGCAAATGTTCTCGGAATAACCTGAAACTTCACGGAGCAACTTCTCAAAAAATATGAAAAATACCTGCAAAAGATGAAGGCCAGGGGGCCCACCACCTCTCCACAAGGGTGGGGGCGCGCCCCCCTACCTCGTGGGCCCCCTGTTGCCTCTCCGACTCCAACTCCATATATTGAGTTTCGGGGAGAAAAAAATCAGAGAGAAGAATTCATCGCATTTTACGATACGGAGCCGCCGCCAAGCCCTAAAAACCTCTTGGGAGGGCTGATCTGGAGTCCGTTCGGGGCTCCAGAGAGGGGAATCCGTCGTCATCATCATCATCAACCATCCTCCATCACCAATTTCATGATGCTCACCGCCGTGCGTGAGTAATTCCATCGTAGGCTTGCTGGACGGTGATGGGTTGGATGGGATCTATCGTGTAATCGAGTTAGTTTTGTTAGGGTTTGATCCCTAGTATCCACTATGTTCTGAGATTGATGTTGCTAGACTTTGCTATGCTTAATGCTTGTCACTAGGGCCCGAGTGCCATGATTTCAGATCTGAACCTATTATGTTTTCATCACTATATGAGTGTTCTTGATCCTATCTTGCAAGTCTATAGTCACCTATTATGTGTTATGATCCGTTAACCCCGAAGTGACAGTAATCGGGATACTTATCGGTGATGATCGTAGTTTGAGGAGTTCATGTATTCACTATGTGTTAGTGCTTTGTTCCAGTACTCTATTAAAAGGAGGCCTTAATATCCCTTAGTTTCCGTAAGGACCCCGCTGCCACGGGAGGGTAGGACAAAAGATGTCATGCAAGTTCTTTTCCATAAGCACGTATGACTATATTCGGAATACATGCCTACATTATAGGAGCTAGTTCTGTGTCACCCTAGGTTATGATTGTTACATGATGAACCGCATCCGGCATAATTCTCCATCACCGATCCATTGCCTACGAGCTTTCCACATATTGTTCTTCACTTATTTACTTTCCCGCTGCTATTGCTATCATCACTACAAAATACCAAAAACATTGCTTTTATAACCGTTACCACTACTATCATATTATTTTGCTACTAAATACTTTAGTGCAGATACTAAGTTTCCAGGTGTGGTTGAATTGACAACTCAGCTGCTAATACTTGAGAGTATGCCTTGGCTCCCCTTGTGTCGAATCAATAAATTTGGGTTGAATACTCTACCCTCGAAAACTGTTGCGATCCCTGATACTTGTGGTTTATCAAGACTATTTTCTGGCGCCGTTGCCGGGGAGCATTGCTGTAACACCCCGGACGTAATTTACCTTATTTGTACTCCAACTCTTGCCGTTTCCAGCGCTAAGTTATTTTATTTTCTCGGGTTCAGGTTTTGTCTCCGTGTGTTGTTGTTGTTGTTGTTGTTTTTGTTGTTGTCATGCATCTCATATCATGTCATCATGTGCATTGCATTTGCATACGTGTTCGTCTCATGCATCCGAGCATTTTCCCCGTTGTCCGTTTTGCATTCCGGCGCTCCGTTCTCCTCCGGTGGTCATTTCTACCTTCTTTTCGTGTGTGGGGGTTAAACATTTCCGGATTGGACCGAGACTTGCCAAGTAGCCTTGGTTTACTACCGGTAGACCGCCCGTCAAGTTTCGCACCATTTGGACTTCGTTTGATGCTCCAACGGTTAACCGAGGGAACGAGAAGGCCTCATGTGTGTTGCAGCCCAACACCCCTCCAATTTGGCCCAAAACCCACCAAAACCGTCTCCATCTTCTAGAGCGTTCGATCACGATCGTGTGGCCGAAAACCGCACCTCATTTGGACACTCCTAGCTCCCTCTATGCCTATATATAGGTCCTCCTCCGAAATCCCGCATCTCCTCTCCCCCGAAACCCTAGTTCCAGCACCTCCGCGCGGCCGGACACGTCCGGTCCGGCCGGACGAAATCGCCCCGCCAACCGCAGCTTGCCACATGGTCACCCAGCCCCACATCGCCGCCTCCTCCCGCCGCCGGCCCGCTGGGCCCGTGAGTGGCCCCCGCGGCCCAGTCGCCACTCGCCGCCACCCGGTGCCTCTTCCTCCCGAGGCGCGCCGCCCTCTCCGCCGCGCCGCCGCGCGCAGTCGCCGGTCGCCGTCACGGGCGAGCTTCAACACCGCACCGGCCCCGCCCGCTCCGGCCGTCGCCAGCCGCCGGCGCCCCGCGCCGTGGACGCCACCGCCGCCACCGTCCTCGCCCGGGGCCGGCGAGCCCTTCCCCTCCTCTGGCGAGCTCCGGCAGCCGCTTCCCCGACGAACTCCGGCGAGGCCCCCCAGGTGAACCTCGATCCACGCGCCAGATCTAGATCTGAAAACTAGGGTTGACCTCATTTTTTTCCAAAGTCTGCAGATTATATTGCCATGTTCATCGTGCCGTAACTTTGCATCCGTACATCCGTTTTGGGCGTGTAGCATATCAAAATGTTCGTCTCAGAGAGCACATCATTTCATTTCATTGCATCAGTTTCATTTGAGTTCATCTTGATGCCCGAAATGCTGTTGGAAGAGAGCTATTTGAGTTAATTATCAGATCCACTGCACCCAATAGCTATTTGTCATTTTTGCCATGATTATTGTGTGCATGATATGCCCCTGAGCTCTTCATGAATTTTGTTATATGCTTTTTCATCTTTCAAGAGGTGCTATCCATGTATTTTTGTGATGTGTGTGGTGACTAGCACAAGCTTGCAAAGTGGTGCATTCGTTAATGCTGATTTCAGGGACTTAGCAATTCCACTAAGTCCTTGAGCTGTTCTTATCAATATGCCATATGTTCATGTTGTTTCCTAGTGATCCGTGCCTCTTTTGAGGATGATCAGTAAGGATGTTTTGTTAATCTTGTAGTGCTCTATCCATCCGTGTCTTTTTTTTGCATTTATGGCGCACCCTAGCTTGAGTCAATCGAGCTCTACTTTTGTCATTTCGTGAACCTGGGCAGATTGTCTACTTGTTAGCGATTTTGCCGAAGATGTTGTAGTTGATCCGTGCATGCTATATTATTGTTCTTGCCATGTCTAGCCTGTATTATGTGTATTCTTGATGGGTGTATGCTTAGATTATCATGCCTTGCTCTGTAGCGAGTGCATCGAGCTCGTAAACATGCCTACTTGATAGTCTGTGATCTGATTATGTTTTTGCCATGTTCACATGCTTGCAATTGTATTTTCTGATCCCTTTTGGCTCAAGGTCACTAAGGGACTTTTGTTAAGCTCTTTGAGTAGCTCCATGCCATTATTTACTTTTCCATGTTAAGTTCCTATAGAATATAGTTTTCATGCTCCAAAGTTTGCTACCTGATCTGAGCTTCCAGACTAGTGTTAATTTCACTAAGTCTGAAACCTGTTTACCAATTGCACTTTTGCCATGCTTGTTTGAATCTGTTAATGGATGAATTGGCCGTAGCTCAGTGTTCATCTTTTGTTAAGCTTTATGAGTGGATCCATGCCATGTATTTTGTTGTCTTGTTTGAGTGTTGTAGCATAATTATCTTGACGCATTTAGATGGCTACTTGCTGTTTATCGCAGACCGGTGCCATATTTGTTTTGCTTGCCATTTCCAAACCGTGCCTCCGATTCCGGTGTTCTTTATATCGTTTTCAAGAGAAATCACCTCACCTTTCCAGTGGCACACTTGGATTTCCATGTTGAGGCCAGGTTCAATCATTCCTTGTCAAGTCTTGCATATGCATCACATATCGCATCCCGCATAACATACCATGTTTGCATCATGTAGTTTGAGTTTGCACGTGGTTGATTGTGTTCCGTTTGCTTGTTTGTATTGTTTGGGTAGAGCCGGGAGACGAGTTCGCTAACGAGGAGCCCGTTGAGTTTGCTTGCGAGGATCCAGTCAACTCTGAAAACTTTGCAGGCAAGATGATCATACCCTCGAAATCATTTCTATATTTGCTTTGCTAGATGCTCGCTCTTTTGCTATGCCTATGCTACGATGCCTACCACTTTCTTATAATGCCTCCCAAATGGCCATGTCAAACCCCTAACACACCATGTCCTAGCAAACCGTTGAATGGCTATGTTACCGCTTTGCTCAGCCCCTCTTATAGCGTCGCTAGTTGCAGGTGAAGATTGGAGACCATTCCTTGTTGGAACCTTATTTACTTGTTGGGATATCTTTATATCATCTTCTTATCTTAATGCATCTATATACTTGGTAAATGGTGGAAGGCTCGGCCTTTTGCCTAGTGTTTTGTTCCACTCTTGCCCCCCTAGTTTCCGTCATATCGGTGTTATGTTCCCGGATTTTGTGTCCCTTACGCGGTTGGGTAATAATGGGAACCCCTTGACAGTTCGTCTTGTTTTAAAACTCCTCCAGCAATGCCCAACCTTGGTTTTACCATTTGCCACCTAGCCTCTTTTTCCCTTGGGTTTCCGGTGCCCGAGGGTCATCTTATTTGAACCCCCCCGGGCCAGTGCTCCTCTGAGTGTTGGTCCAAACTAGAGTCCTGTGCAGCACCCCCTCGGGGAAACTCGAGGTTTGGTTTTAGTTGTGTGGAGAGCTCATCTGAGTGTGCCCTGAGAACGAGATATGTGCAGCTCCTATCGGGATTTGTCGGCACATTCGGGCGGTGTTGCTAGTTTAGTTTTACCTTGTCGAAATGTCTTGTAACCGGGATTCCGAGTCTGATCGAGTCTTCCCACTAGAAGGAATATCCTTCGTTGACCGTGAGAGCTTTTCATGGGCTAAGTTGGGACCCCCCTGCAGGGATTTGAACTTTCGAAAGCCGTGCCCGCGGTTATGGGCAGATGGGAATTTGTTAATATCCGGTTGTAGATAACTTGAACCTTAACTTAATTAAAATAAATAAACTGAGTGTGTTACCGTGATGGTCTCTTCTCGGCGGAGTCTGGGAAGTGAACACGGTGTTGGAGTAATGTTTGCACAGGTTGTTCTCTAGTTATTCGTTCGTGCATTGCCTTCTCTTCTCGCTCTCATTTGCGAATAGGTTAGCCCTCATATTTGCTAGTCGCTTGCTGCAGCTCCACATATTACCTTGCCTTTACCTATAAGCTTAAATAGTCTTGATCGCGAGGGTGCAAGATTGCTGAGTCCCCGTTGCTCACAGATTACTTCCAAACCAGATGCAGGGCCCGATGATTCCGTTCCAGATGATGCGCTTGAGCTCAAGTGGGAGTTCGACGAAGACTCACGCCGTTACTATGTGTCTTTCCCTGATGATCAGTAGTGGTGCCCAGTTGGGGCGATCGGGACCGTGTCGCATGTTGGGTTGATCTTTTATTTTGGCACCGTAGTCGGGCCATAGATTGGATGATGTAATGCTATTTATGTACTTTGTGTGACGTCGCGAGTGTAAGCCAATTATGCTACCTTTCCCCTTATTATGTATTACATGGGATGTTGTGAAGATTACCTCACTTGCGACATTGCTTTCAATGCGGTTATGCCTCTAAGTCGTGCTTCGACATGTAGGAGATATAGCCGCATCAAGGGCATTACAAGTTGGTAATCAGAGCCTTCCCCGACCTTAGGAGCCCCATTGCTTGATCGAACTAGCGGCCAAGTTGAGTATAGAAACAATGTTTTGAGTCATTTAGGAATTATATATCGGAGAGTTTAGCAATTCTTTTTACTCCCCAGTCCCTTCATCGCTCTGGTAAGGCATCCTGACGAAGAGTTTTGCCTATTCTCTTCTCAAATTTTACCAATTTTTTTAGGATCACGCGGGTATCTTGGAATCGTTCCGATGGTTTTGTGACGACAACATTGTTCTTGGTGCCTCCTGTCATTTAGGGGTTGTGGCAGTGTCTCGGGGAGTTGAGCTCCAAGGTGTTGTCATCACAATTTTATTGTTGCAGTTCTGGAATACCTGAGTTTAGTACACCGACATCGAAAATCTCTTTTATGAAGTTGTTGGTGAGATAACCTCGATGCCACCCAGTACTGGGGCGGGAGTTCGGGAGTATTGCCATAACTTGTATAACGGATGCTTTTCGAAGGTTGAGTTAGATGGTTTCCGAAGTTTTTCTCGATTATGTGTTGAAGGATGGATACAGCTGGATGTAGGATTTGCTAGATTTGGATGAGATATTACGCTTCCCCTGTATCCCCAACACCTGATTGCATAACCGGAAAGGTTCGGGAGTTTCATAGGTGGGAATTCTTGTAGCTCTAGTTCTTCTTCCACGGATATTTGGTTTGAGATTGGGATTTCTTACCGAGTATTCGTTCTTGCTCCGTACCTTGTTGATTTATTCCTCTACCTAAATTCTAAGTGGCTTCTCAATTTATGGATATGTGACCATTTCAATTGGAATGCATTCGTTCATTTTGTTCGGATGTGAAGACGATATGTTGCAATTTCATTCTGTTGGATTCATCTTTGATTTTGGCTCCTCCAACGCGCACGACTCCGAATCCTGATCTGCCACCACCACCTCCTCCTCCGGAGGCATGGCAAGCTGTGATGGCCGCAACCAATGCAAACACGCAGTTGATCATGCAAATTCTTCAAGAGCGCAACCAAGCAAACCAAGGCAACCAAGGCAACAATCAGAATCGCTTTGCTACACTCAACCAGTTCCTTACTAACCAGCCAAAGACTTTCAGCAATTGTGTTGAGGCAACTGATGCTGACGATTGGCTCGTGGACTTATGCAAGCATTTCGAGTGCAGTAACGTCAGGCCTGAGGACTTTGTCAAGTTCCCTTCCTTCCAACTCAAAGACCAAGCTGCAGAATGGTTTCAGCAGTACAAGGATTCCAGAGGAGGCCGTGAGATTACCTGGGATGAATTCCGTCAAGACTTCAAAGCTCATCATATTCCTCAGAGCGTGGTTGAAAGCAAGCCTGAGGAATTCCGCAACCTGAAGCAAGGCTCTTTGTCTATCTATGACTACAACAAGTTGTTTTAGAAGCTCGCCCGCTTTGCTAAGCAGGACGTCCCTGACGAGAAGAGCATGATATACCAGTTCAAGGGTGGTCTCAGAGAATAAATCCAGCTAGCTCTCGTTCTCTTTGAGCCCAGGAGGTACGATGAGTTCTACAACATGGCATTGAAGCAAGAGGCTACTCAACTGAAGTGTGATGCTTCCAAGAAGCGAGTCAGAGATGCTACTCCTTCTTCCTCTACTCAAGTGGCCAAGCAACAGAAGTATTGGCTTCCTCCTCCTCCGTTCCGTCAGCCTTTTCAGCAGAAGAGCAAAGGTGGTAGTGGATCTTCCCACCCACCCAACCTTGGATTTCAGAACAAGACTTCGTCTCAAGCTCCAAGATCGAGTGCTCCGTATCACCGTCCGCTTTCAGAGGTCACGTGCAACAAGTGCCAACAGAAGGGTCACTATGCCAACAAATGCTTCAATCAGAGGCGCCTCCCTCCTCCTCCTCCTGTGAGATCGGCAAGTACACCTGTGGTCAAGCATAACCCCAAGTACGCCAAGGTCAACATGGTGAATGCAGCTCAGGCAGAGGACTCATCAGATGTCATCATGGGTAACCTTCCTGTTAACAATATTCCTGCAAGAGTTCTTTTTGACACTGGTGCATCGCATTGTTTCATTTCCAAACCTTTTGCATCAAAGCATGAGTGCGATTATCGGTATCTGCAAAGTTCCTTGCAAATCGTGTCACCGGGCAAGCAAATGACAGCTAATACCTGCGTCCCGGATGTTACTATCACGTTGGGTGACTACAAATTTCTAGCTTCTCCTATTGTTCTGGGCGACTCAGATATTGATCTTATTCTCCGAATGGATTGGCTTTCTAAGCACAAGGCGCATCTTGATTGTGCTGCCAGGCAGATTCAATTGACTCATTCGTCTGAGGATGTAATTGTCTTTGCCGCTCGTGATGATACCATCCGTCTGTTTCTCTCAATGAGAAGGGTGAACTGTATGCCATCTCTCAAATTCCAATCGTTTGCGAATATCAAGACGTCTTCCCAGAAGAGCTTCCAGGAATGCCTCCGCATCGGCCAGTTGAATTCGTCATTGATCTTGAGCTTGGCATGGAACCGGTGTGCAAACGTCCTTACAAGCTCGGACCTGAAGAGTTGAAGGAGCTGAAGAAGCAACTCGATATTCAAGAGAGAATGGGTCTCATCCGACCTAGTTCTTCTCCGTGGGGTTGTGGAGTTCTTTTTGTGAAGAAGAAGGATGGAACGGACCGACTTTGTGTTGACTACCGTCCATTGAACCAAAAGACTATCAAGAACAAATACCCACTTCCCAACATCAACGAGCTGTTCGAACAACTCAAAGGTGCCCAAGTATTCTCCAAGCTTGATCTCCGTCTAGGTTATCACCAGATTCGAATCCGTGAGCAAGATATTCCCAAGACGACATTCAGAACAAGCTATGGTTCATATGAATACACAGTCATGTCTTTTGGCCTCATCAACGCTCCTCCGACTTTCTCTCGCATGATGAACTTTATCTTCAACGCATACACAAATGACTTTGTTTTGGTCTATCTCGACGACATTCTAGTCTTTTCGAAGAACAAGGAAGATCATTCCAAGCACTTGCATTTGGTGCTCGATAAGCTCAGGGAACATCAGTTCTACGCCAAGTTCTCAAAGTGCGAGTTTTGGCTCGATGAGGTTCTTTATCTTGGGCATATCATCTCTGCCAAGGGCATTGCGGTGAATCCTGAGAAGGTGTCTGCAATTGTGAATTGGGAACCACCTCAGAACGTGAAGCAACTCCGTAGCTTCCTCGGTCTCGCAAGCTACTGTCGAAGGTTCGTGGAGAACTTTTCAAAGATTGCGAAGCCCCTTTCAAGCCTTCTCCAGAAGCACGTCAAGTACGTTTGGTCTTCGGAATGTGACATCGCTTTCAACACTTTGAAAGAGAAATTGGTCACTGCTGCAGTTCTGACTCCTCCTGATGAATCCAAACCGTTTGAGGTCTTCTGCGATGCCTCTCTCCAAGGTCTTGGTGCAGTGTTGATGCAAGAGAAGAAAGTTGTGGCTTATACCTCTCGCTAGTTGAAGCCCAACGAGAAGAACTACCCCACTCATGACCTCGAGTTGGCGGCAGTTGTGCATGCTCTTTTGACTTGGAGACATCTCTTATTGGGAAGAAAAGTGGACATTTTCACTGACCACAAGAGTCTCAAGTACATCTTCACTCAGCCTAATCTCAACCTCAAACAGACTCGATGGGTCAAAATGATTCAAGAGTATAATCCGAGTATCGAGTATACTCCAGGCAAGGCCAACGTGATTGCTGACGCATTGAGCAGGAAGGCTTACTGCAACAGTATGATTCTCAAGCCTTATCAACCCGATCTTTGTGAAGCTTTCCGCAAACTCAATTTGCAAGTTGTTCCTCAAGGTTTCCTCGCCAACCTTCAAGTCTCTCCTACTTTGGAAGATCAGATTCGCGAGGCTCAACTTCTTGATGCTATGGTGAAGAAGGTGAAGATTGGGATTGCCAAGAGTCAACCCAAGTACAAGTGCTATCGCCTTGATGACAGGGATACTCTCTTCTTCGAGGATCGTATTGTTGTGCCCAAAGGAGACCTTCGTAAAGTTATCATGAATGAGGCTCACAATTCATTCCTCTCCATCCACCCTGGGAGTACGAAGATGTATCAGGACCTCAAGCAGGCTTATTGGTGGACTCGAATGAAGCGAGAGATTGCTCAGTTCGTGTATGAGTGTGATGTCTGCAGAAGAGTGAAGGCAGAACACCAAAGGCCAGCTGGTCTCCTCCAACCTCTTGCCATTCCAGAATGGAAGTTTGACCACATTGAGATGGACTTCGTGACGGGGTTTCCAAAGTCCAAGCGTGGCAATGATGCTATATTCGTTGTCATCGACAAACTCACTAAAGTGGCTCAGTTTCTGCCTATCAAAGAGTCTATCACTGCAGCTCAATTGGCGGAGCTCTATACCTCTCGGATTGTCTCGCTGCACAGCATTCCACAGGTGATCTCTTCAGACCGTGGCAGCATCATTACCTCCTAGTTTTGGGATTCTTTTCAGAAGGCCACGGGCACCAACATCCGCTTCAGCACTGCTTTCCATCCTCAAACTAGCGGTCAAGTCGAGCGTGTCAATCAGATTCTTGAAGATATGCTCAGGGCTTGCGTTATCTCCTTCGGTATGAAGTGGGAGGATTGTCTTCCATATGCTGAATTCTCCTACAACAACATTTTTCAAGCAAGTTCGGGCAAGGCCCCATTCGAAATTCTGTATGGCAGGAAGTGCCTTACCCCTCTCAACTGGTCTGAAACCGGCAAACGTCAACTTCTTGGAAATGATTTGATCACAGAGGCAGAGGAGATGTGCAAAGTCATTCGAGATAACCTCAAAGCAGCGCAATCGCGCTAGAAGAGCTACTATGATAGTAAGCACCATGATTTGGCTTTCGAGATCAGAGATCATGTTTACCTCCGCGTCTCTCCAATGAAAGGTACTCGCCGCTTCGGTATCAAAGGGAAGCTTGCTCCTAGATACGTGGGTCCTCTCAAAATCGTCAGCAAGAGAGGCGATCTCGCCTATCAACTCGAGCTTCCTTCAAACTTTGCTAATGTGCACGACGTGTTCCATGTCTCTCAGCTTCGCAAGTGCTTCAAGACTCCTGACCGCACCGTCAACTTCGAAGACATTGATCTCCAAGAAGATCTCTCTTATCGTGAGCACCCCGTTGCTATTCTTGAAGAGACTGAACACAAGACTCGCAATAAGTCAATCAAATTCCTCAAAGTCAAGTGGTCACACAATTCCGACCGTGAATCCACTTGGGAATGGGAGGATCACCTCCGTTCTGAGTACCCGACGCTCTTCCAGTCCTAGATCTCCGGACGAGATCCTTTCGTAGTGGTGGAGTGTTGTAACACCCCGGATGTAATTTACCTTATTTGTACTCCAACTCTTGCCGTTTCTGGCGCTAAGTTATTTTATTTTCTCGGGTTCGGGTTTTGTCTCCATGTGTTGTTGTTGTTGTTGTTGTTGTCATGCATCTCATATCATGTCATTTTCCCCGTTGTCCATTTTGCATTCCGGCGCTCCGTTCTCCTTCGGTGGTCATTTCTACCTTGTTTTCATGTGTGGGGGTTAAACATTTCCGGATTGGACCGAGACTTTCCAAGCGGCCTTGGTTTACTACCGGTAGACTGCCCGTCAAGTTTCGCACCGTTTGGACTTCGTTTGATGCTCCAACGGTTAACGGAGGGAACGAAAAGGCCTCGTGTGTGTTGTAGCCCAACACCCCTCCAATTTGGCCCAAAACCCACCAAAACCTTCTCCATCTTCTAGAACGTTCGATCACAATCGCGTGGCCAAAAACCGCACCTCATTTGGACACTCCTAGCTCCCTCTATGCCTATATATAGGTACTCCTCTGAAATCCCGGATCTCCTCTCCCCCGAAACCCTAGTTCCAGCACCTCCGCGCGGCCAGACACGTCCGGTCCGGCCGGACGAAATCACCCCGCCAACCGCAGCTTGCCACGTGGGCACCCAGCCCCACATCGCCGCCTCCTCCCGCCGCCGGCCCGCTCGGCCCGTGAGGGGCCCCCGCGGCCCAGTCGCCACCCGCCGCCGCCCGGTGCCTCTTCCTCCCGAGGCGCGCCGCCCTCCCCGCTGCGCCGCCGCGCGCAGTCGCCGGTCGCCGTCGCCGGTGAGCTTCAACACCGCACCGGCCCCGCCCGCTCCGCCCGTCGCCAGCCGCCGGCGCCCCGCGTCGTTGATGCCACCGCTGCCACCGTCCTCGCCTGGGGCCGGCGAGCCTTTCCCCTCCTCCGGCGAGCTCCGGCAGCCGCTTCCCCGACGTACTCCGGCGAGGCCCCCCCGGCAAACCTCGATCCGCGCGCCGGATCCAGATCTGAAAACTAGGGTTGACCTCATTTTTTCCTAAGTCTGCCGATTATATTGCCATGTTCATCGTGCCGTAACTTTGCATCTGTAGATCCGTTTTGGGCGTGTAGCATATAAAAATGTTCGTCTCAGAGAGCACATCATTTCACCTCATTGCATAATTTTCATTTGAGTTCATCTTGATGCCCGAAATGCTGTTGGAAGAGAGCTATTTGAGTTAATTATCAGATCTGCTGTACCAAATAGCTATTTGTCATTTTTGCCATGATTATTGTGTGCATGATATGCCCCTTAGCTCTTCATGAGTTTTGTTATATGCTTTGTCATCTTTCCAGAGGTGCTATCCATGTATTTTTGTGATGTGTGTGGTGACTAGCACAAACTTGCAAAGTGGTGCATTCATTCATGCTGATTTCAGGGACTTAGCAATTCCACTATGTCCTTGAGCTGTTCTTATCAATATGCCATATGTTCATGTTGTTTCCTAGTGATCCGTGCCTCTTTTGAGGATGATCAGTAAGGATGTTTTGTTAATCTTGTAGTGCTCTATCCATCCATGTCTTTATTTGCATTTATGGAGCATCCTAGCTTAAGTCAATCGAGCTCTACTTTTGTCATTTCATGAACCTGGGTAGATTTTCTACTTGTTAGTGATTTTGCCGAAGATGTTGTAGTTGATCCGTGCATGCTATGTTATTGTTCTTGCCATGTCTAGCTTGTATTATGTGTATTCTTGACGGGTGTATGCTTAGATTACCATGCCTTGCTCTGTAGCGAGTGCATCGAGCTCGTAAACATGCCTACTTGATATCTGATTTGCATGCTCCAGTTTTTCTCTAAGTCTGTGATCTGATTATGTTTTTGCCATGTTCACATGCTTGCAATTGTATTTTCTTAACCCTTTTGGCTCAAGGTCACTAAGGGACTTTTGTTAAGCTCTTTGAGTAGCTCCATGCCATTATTTACTTTTCCATGTTAAGTTCCTATAGCATATAGTTTTCATGCTCCAAAGTTTGCTACCTGATCTGAGCTTCCAGACTAGTGTTAATTTCACTAAGTCTGAAACCTGTTTACCAATTGCACTTTTGCCATGCTTGTTTAAATCTGATAATGGATGAATTGGCCGTAGCTCAGTGTTCATATTTTGTTAAGATTTATGAGTGGATCCATGCCATTTATTTTGTTGTCTTGTTTGAGTGTTGTAGCATAATTATCTTGATGCATTTAGATGGCTACTTGCTGTTTATCGTAGACCGGTGCCATATTTGTTTTGCTTGCCATTTCCAAACCGTGCCTCCGATTCCGGTGTTCTTTATATTGTTTTCAAGCGAAATCACCTCACCTTTCCAGTGGCACACTTGGATTTCCATGTTGAGGCCAGGTTCAATCATTCCATGTCAAGTCTTGCATATGCATCACATATCGCATCCCGCATAGCATACCATGTTTGCATCATGTTGTTTGAGTTTGCACGTGGTTGATTGTGTTCTGTTTGCTTGTTTGTATTGTTTGGGTAGAGCCGGGAGACAAGTTCCCTAACAAGGATCCCGTTGAGTTTGCTTGCGAGGATCCAGTCAACTCTGACAACTTTGCAGGCAAGATGATCATACCCTCGAAATCATTTCTATCTTTGCTTTGCTAGATGCTCGCTCTTTTGCTATGCCTATGCTACGATGCCTACCACTTGCTTATAATGCCTCCCAAATGGCCATGTCAAACCCCTAACACACCATGTCCTAGCAAACCGTTGATTGGCTATGTTACCGCTTTGCTCAGCCCCTCTTATAGCGTCGCTAGTTGCAGGTGAAGATTGGAGACCATTCCTTGTTGGAACCTTATTTACTTGTTGGGATATCTTTATATCATCTTGTTATCTTAATGCATCTATATACTTGGTAAAGGGTGGAAGGCTCGGCCTTTTGCCTAGTGTTTTGTTCCACTCTTGCCCCCCTAGTTGCCGTCATATCGGTGTTATGTTCCCGGATTTTGTGTCCCTTACGCGGTTGGGTAATAATGGGAACCCCTTGACAGTTCGTCTTGTTTTAAAACTCCTCCAGCAAAGCCCAACCTTGGTTTTACCATTTGCCACCTAGCCTCTTTTTCCCTTGGGTTTCCGGAGCCCGAGGGTCATCTTATTTAAACCCCCCCGGGCCAGTGCTCCTCTGAGTGTTGGTCCAAACTAGAGTCCTGTGCAGCGCCCCCTCAGGGAAACTTGAGGTTTGGTTTTAGTTGTATGGAGCGCTCATCTGAGTGTGCCCTGAGAACGAGATATGTGCAGCTCCTATCGGGATTTGTCGGCACATTCGGGCGGTGTTGCTAGTTTAGTTTTACCTTGTCGAAATGTCTTGTAACCGGGATTCCGAGTCTGATCGGGTCTTCCCACTAGAAGGAATATCCTTCGTTGACCGTGAGAGCTTGTCATGGGCTAAGTTGGGACCCCCCTACAGGGATTTGAACTTTCGAAAGCCGTGCTCGCGGTTATGGGCAGATGGGAATTTGTTAATATCCGGTTGTAGATAACTTGAACCTTAACTTAATTAAAATGAATAAACTGAGTGTGTTACCGTGATGGTCTCTTCTCGGCGGAGTCCGAGAAGTGAACACGGTGTTGGAGTAATGTTTGCGCAGGTTGTTCTCTAGTTACTGTTCGTGCATTGCCTTCTCTTCTCGCTCTCATTTGCGAATAGGTTAGCCCCCATATTTGCTTGTCGCTTGCTGCAGCACCACATATTACCTTGCCTTTACCTATAAGCTTAAATAGTCTTGATCGCGAGGGTGCGAGATTGCTGAGTCCCCGTGGCTCACAGATTACTTCCAAACCAGATGCAGGGCCTGATGATTCCGTTCCAGATGATGCTCTTGAGCTCAAGTGGGAGTTCGATGAAGACTTACGCTGTTACTATGTGTCTTTCCCTGATGATCAGTAGTGGTGCCCAGTTGGGGCGATCGGGACCGTGTCGCATGTTGGGTTGATCTTTTATTAGCGCAGTAGTCGGGCCATGAGTGATTGGATGATGTAATGCTATTTATGTACTTTGTGTGACGTGGTGAGTGTAAGCCAACTATGCTACCTTTCCCCTTATTATGTATTACATGGGATGTTGTGAAGATTACCTTACTTGCGACATTGCGTTCAATGCGGTTATGCCTCTAAGTCGTGCTTCGACACGTAGGAGATATAGCCGCATCGAGGGCGTTACAATTGCTCTATTCTTTGACTCACTTGGGATATATATCTGCTTATCATGATGAAGAACTTGAAAGATCCAAGAACTAAGATTTATCCCTCAACTACGTGGGGAGGTAAGGAACTGCCATCTAGATCTCACTTGATTCACCTTCTGTTTTCAGTAAGCTTGCGTCACCTAGACCTGCTTCTGGTATTCGTTCTGATATGTCGCGTGTTATTGATGATGCCACTTCTGGTATGCATGATACTTATGATGAAACTACCTCTATGCCTGATACTACAATGCCACTTAATGATTTTCTTGATGAACAACTTGCTAGGGCTAGAGAAATTGAAAATATTGAATCTGATGATACTAATGAAAGTGATGATGAAGAATCACTTGTTATTCCTAAGGGTTATGTTTTTGATCAAGAAGCTTCTTTAGCCATTTTAGCTTGAAAAAATAGAAATGAACTCAAAAGGTTATTAGCTAAATGGAGTAAGCAATCTCTAAATGCTAGAATGAAACCTGACCCTGCTTTTGCTACTTCACCTATCTTTGTTACTGATAAGGATTATGAATTCTCTGTTGATCCTGACCCTGCTTTTCATGGTTATGAATCTAAAACTGTTGTGGCACATCTTACTAAATTGAATGATATAGCTACCGTGTTTACTAAAGATGAGAGAACTCGCTACTTTTATATCCTTAAAATATTTCCGTTCTCATTAAAGGGTGATGCTAAGATATGGTTTAATTCTCTTGATCCTGGTTGTGTGCGTAGTCCCCAGGATATGATTTATTACTTCTCTGCTAAATATTTCCCCGCTCATAAGAAACAAGCTGCTTTAAGGGATATATATATAATTTTGTGCAAATTAAAGAAGAGAGTCTCCCACAAGCTTGGGGGAGGCTTCTCCAATTACTTAATGCTTTGCCTGATCATCCTCTTAAGAAAAATGAAATACTTGATATCTTTTATAATGGACTAACCGATGCCTCCAGAGATTACCTGGATAGTTGTGTTGGTTCTGTTTTCAGGGAAAGAACACCGGATGAAGGTGAAATTCTATTGAATAATATGTTGACAAATGAAACTAATTGGACTATTCCTGAGACTATTCCTGGGACCATTCCTAAACCAACTCCAAAGAAGAGGGGTATTCTATTTCTCAGTCCTGAAGATATGCAAGAGGCAAAGAAATCTATGAAAGAAAAAGGTATTAAAGCTGAAGATGTTAAGAATTTGCCTCCTATTGAAGAAATACATGGTCTTAATTTACCGCCTGTTGAAGAAACATATAATCTTAATCCATTACCTATTGAAGAAACTCATGGTCTTGATAACCCGACACAGGTAGTAAAGGTAAATTCTCTCTACAGATATGATAAAGCTGAAATCCCATTTACTAAATTTTCTAGCCCATGCTTAGATGAGTTTGATAGATTTATGGCTAAGCAAGAAGAATTTAATGCTTATTTTGGTAGACAATTGAAATACAATTCAAATATGCTTGAACACTTGGGTGATTATATGGCTAATGTTAAAGGTGAACTTAAACTTATTAGTAAACATGCTTCTATGGTTACCACTCAAGTAGAACAAGTACTTAAAGCTCAAAATAATTTTCTCAATGAATTGAATAGTAAAGATAATGATAATGCTGTTAGAGTGGCTACTAGAACTGGTAGAATGACTCAGGAACCTTTGTATCCTGAAGGCCATCCTAAGAGAATTGAGCAAGATTCTCAGAGAAATAATATAGATGTACCTAGTTCTTCTAAAAAGGAGAAAAAGAAAAATGATAGGACTTTGCATGCTTCTACTGATCCTATTGTGGAAACACCTGAGAATCCAATTGATGTTTCTATTTCTGATACTGAAACTCAATTTGCTAATGAACCTGAAACTAGTGATAATGTTAATGATAATGTTCATAATGATGCTCAACCTAGTAATGATAATGACATAGAAATTGAACCTCTTATTGATCTTGATAAGAAAGAGAACCATGGGTTCAGAAACCCATGCCTTTTCCTCCCAAACCGTCCAAGAAAAAGGATGATGAGGATTTTGAGCGCTTTGCTGAAATGATTAGACCTATCTTTTTGTGTATGCGATTAACTGATATACTCAAAACCAATCCTTATATCGTAGACTTGATTTCAATAAGTTGACACCTACTAAAATATCTTTGCAAATGGCTGATAAATCAACTGTTATACCTCTCGGTATTTGTGAGGATGTGCCTGTTGTAGTTGCAAACGTTACTATTTTAACGGACTTTGTTATTCTTGATATTCCCGAGGACGATAGTATGTCTATTATTCTTGGAAGACCCTTTTTGAATACTGCAGGGGCTGTTATTGATTGCACTAAAGGCAATGTCACTTTTCATGTTAATGGTAATGAGCATACGGTACACTTTCCGAGGAAACAACCTCAAGTTCATAGTATCAATTCTATTGGAAAAATTCCATCGATTATATTTGGAGGTTTTGAATTTCCTGTTCCTACTGTCAAGAAGAAATATGATATTCTTATTATTGGGGATGTGCATATCCCTGTTGAGGTAACATAGTGTTATCCGAAATTTCTCCGGTTCCATGTTATTCGAAATGAGTTCTTTAACAAGACTTGATCAACCTTGTTAGTGGATTCCTTTTGATGATCATGAGATGGATGAAACTAGAAGGCACAACCTTCTGTACCCCACTTTTACTTTCTGTTATTTATATTAAATAAAATAAAATAAAAATAAAAATAAACTAGCAGGTCAGCAGCTCGGGGGAGTCGTCAACGGAGGAAAATCGACGGCGGCGATCCTCGGTGGCCGAGGAGGGGAACGGCGGAGCTGGCGGCAACCAGGGCTTCCGGCGCCTTCCGCCTTGGAGAGGAGGAAGAGGGGAACGAGGTGTTGGGGAACGTAGTAATTTCAAAAAATTTCCTACGCACACGCAAGATCATGGTGATGCATAGCAACGAGAGGGGAGAGTGTGATCTACGTACCCTTGTAGATCGACAACGGAAGCGTTTGGTTGATGTAGTCGTACGTCTGCACGGCCCGACCGATCAAGCACCGAAACTATGGCACCTCCGAGTTTTAGCACACGTTCAGCTCGATGACGATCCCCGGACTCCGATCCAGCAAAGTGTCGGGGAAGAGTTCCGTCAGCACGACGGCGTGGTGAAGATCTTGATGTACTACTGTCGCAGGGCTTCGCCTAAGCACCGCTACAATATTATCGAGGACTATGGTGGCAGGGGGCGCCGCACACGGCTAAGAATATGATCACGTGGATCAACTTGTGTTCCTCTGGGGTGCCTTTGCCTCCGTATATAAAGGATCAAGGGGGGGGGTGCGGCCGGCCTAGGAGAGGCGCGCCAGGAGGAGTCCTACTCCCTCTGGGAGTAGGATTCCCCCCCCCCCCCCCCAACCCTAGTTGGAATAGGATTCGCGGAGGGGGGAAAAGAGAGAGGGGGGCCGGCCCCCTCTCCTTGTCCTATTCGGACCAAGGGAGGGGAGGGGCGCGCGGCCCATCTTGGGCTGCCCCTTCTCTTTTCCACTAAGGCCCACTAAGGCCCATATAGCTCCCGGGGGATTCCGGTAACCTCCCGGTACTCCGGTAAAATCCCGATTTCATCCGGAACACTTCCGATATCCAAACATAGGCTTCCAATATATCAATCTTTATGTCTCGAACATTTCGAGACTCCTCGTCATGTCCGTGATCACATCAGGGACTCCAAACAACCTTCGGTACATCAAAATGTATAAACTCATAATATAACTGTCATCGAAACCTTAAGCGTGCGGACCCTACGGGTTCGAGAACAATGTAGACATGACCGAGACACGTCTCCGGTCAATAACCAATAGCGGGACCTGGATGCCCATATTGGCTCCTACATATTCTACGAAGATCTTTATCGGTCAGACCGCATAACAACATACGTTGTTCCCTTTGTCATCGGTATGTTACTTGCCCGAGATTCGATCGTCCGTATCCAATACCTAGTTCAATCTCGTTACCGGCAAGTCTCTTTACTCGTTCCGTAATACATCATCCCACAACTAACTCATTAGTTGCAATGCTTGCAAGGCTTAAGTGATGTGCATTACCGAGAGGGCCCCAGAGATACGTCTCCGACGATCAGAGTGACAAATCCTGATCTCGAAATACGTGTGACACTCCAAAATTTTTATTTGGTTTTCAGCAAAAACTTTGTTGGTTTTTTTTTAAAAGGCCATTTAAATTTTTTCCAGAAAAACCTTCCTCTTAAAAACTCCTTTGGCAAGGGTTTTTATTTTTGTATCTTCTTCAAACTATGGGGTTTGATCATTTAAAACTCTTTCTCTGATGGTTCCCTTCTCAAAGTATATTTTTTGAAATTATTGTTTTTCTTATAAAATGAACTCTGTGAATTTTGAGGTTTTTCTTATCTTAAAAACCACCCATGGTTTTACCATGTCTCTTATAGTAAATCTTCTCAAAATCCCTCCCTCCACCTTTGAACAATCTAAATTCTCTGTCTCAACAAGTCCAAACAAGTTTTGGATTTTATTTCAATTATTTGATCTCTCAAATCATTTCTGCCAATTATTTTGAGCCTGAGTGATTTTCAAAGCAAGTACCTCCTTGCCTTTGAGTTTTTATCCCAAACCAACTCCCCTGGATTGTCCTTAGTACCCACAACCTAGAACCATCTTGATCCACTCTTCTTCTTTTCAAAAATTTCAAATTTCACTCACTGCAAGTTTGGACCAGATTTGACAAATTTGGTGAAATTCATATCTACACTTCTCCAAAAATTCCACAAAAATTTAGGCAGCCTCCAGGTGCAATGAGAGGCCATCCCACCAAAATTCAGCTCAAGGAAAATTCTTCACATGCCAAAATAATTTCGTCGAACACTTGGCCGGCACTGTTTCTGTAGACTTTCAGAAAAATTCAGATTTTCAGAATTCAGTCAGTGTCGTTTTTCGTCAGTGACTTGTCATCCATCACCAGTGCCCCCTGGCGCGTTGCGCACGGCCTCTCCTCCCTGGCCAGAGCACCACACGCCCTCTTGGACGGGTGCAGGTGTCGGTGGCGGCGAGCATCGCCAGAGTTGGCAGCTTCTGCGGTGGCAAAGCCACCCGTGGTGGCCAACGGAAGACAGCGCCAGCTCGCAACGCCGTTCGGCGCCGCCCAACGCTCCCCTGCCCTCCGCGTGGCCTCATGCACGCCAGCGCACCCCACAGCACCGTCGCCGTTGCCCGGCAAGCACAGGGCGCGCCCTCTGCCGCCGACAGGCCCGCGCCGCCCCGTTCCGTCGAATCCACCCAGGGCTCCTAATCCAAGCTCGTTTAGCACCAAAACGGAACCGGTGGAACTCCACGTTGACGTCCAACTCCCTAAACCTCCCCGACCAAGCTCTGTGCCGCCGTAACCTTCGCTGGAGAACTCCGTTCATGGCCACCGCCTCGGATCGCCTATAAAAAGGACCCCGAGCTCGCTCACGAGCACACACCTTCACTGAATCTCTCCAGGACCCTGCCAAGCCACCAGGAGGACCTCGAGGAGGTCTCCTCCCCCAACTCCGGCCGCCTCGATCCGCCTCGGCCACCAGCTCGAATCGCTTCGGTGAGGCCGTCCCTGACGCCCAAATCTCGTCTATAGCCTCCTCTAGCACCCAGTGAGCTAACCCCAGCGTCAATTTGGCCTTCACAGCCCTCCCCGACGAGATCCCGCTCCACCCGAGCCGCCGTCCGCCGGAGCAAGGCTCGCCGTCGACGTAGTACTCGCCGGCGACCACCACCACCACCAACCGACGCGGAATGGCGCCCTGAACACGGAGGTACCCTCCGATCCCCCTGCCTCGCCGTGGATCGCCACCGGCGACCACCGCGGCTCTCGGGCACCGTCGAGCTCTGCCGCCCTGTTTGAATATTCAAACCTGACGGGCGGGACCCGCCTGTCAGACTCTCTGGCCTGTCTAAGCGAACCATTTTCTGAAAACGTCTTCTGCCAAATGCGTTTTCCCGCTGGGCCGGCGCATTCTTATTCGAATCGTTTTTTGTTTTTATAAGTTAGCCCCTGGGAACTTTCTGTTTCATTACAGATGAGTCCCTGGATTAAAACCCTTATAATTTTTTAACAGAAAAGTATTTTTGATTGATTCTTTTTCTGTTCTCCTTAAAATTTTGTCTAGTTTTTTATCAGATTTATTTAAAAAATATTTGGAGAAATTTTTGTGCACCTCACGGTATTCACGATAGCGCGTATATTTTCTTTATGCCATAGATACCGAAGGAGGTGACGGGACCGCGAACTTCACCGAGCTAGGCTCCGACTACTCTGAACCGCGCAAGCATGTTTGAAATTTTGATATGATGATTGTTTTGGCATGTTTGCATTAAGTAGTTTCATGGCATGTTGATGAGCATACCGACGAATGTCATGTTACATGCAACGATGAGGCAAGTGAGTTTCGAAAATCCATAAGTGGATGGATGTGAGTATGCATGGCCATGTGTTGGCATGAGGATGGGTAAGATGGCAGTGTTCTAGCATGCCAGTCTTATGCCAGACTATATGACTTCAGTGACAACCCGTATCAGTCCAATTCCTTCCATTCTTCCTTCCCTGTACTACCACATGTTTTCCACAAGGAATATGGCTTAGTAAGTTGCAAACCGCTTTCCTGGTACACACCAAAAAGGAGAGGCCGTGATGATGGTTCCATGGCCCTGGATTAAAGCCAGTCATCCGGTCAGGGGGCATGGGTGTTTCCGTTTGGGACCGAGAGGGGGGCACCCCTTAGAGCGCGCGTATATAAATTTGATCCCATGCTATTCAAGATTGTGGTCTCCCCGTCTCAGAAGTTTTTCTTGGACGATGTCTAGGGTGATTCCTGGCATCGAGAGGTAGGATGGGTGTGTACTGGTTAGCTGTGTTTTCTTCCGAAATACCGTAAACGGAACTAGTCCTTCGTGACTACGGAAATCCGTTGGCTGTGAAAAAAAAATTTGTACAAACTCTGCAGAGTCATACATTCCTTTGAATCATCTATTCCATGTCCAAGTTCGGTATTATCTTATCCTGACAAATGTTAGTTTTGATGACAGAGACTCCGGTGAATCACATGAGTGCTAAGTCCGGTTAAATGATTATTCCTGTGGATGGACTAACCTATTTATTCTCATGAATTGAATATTTATTATGAGTATTATTTACTTGTGAATAAAAGCCCTTTCTGTGATGTCGCTCAGACGTCCGACTGTGGCATTGTTATTATTTACTTTCAATAAAAGCCCTTTCTGTGATGTCGCTCAGACGTCCGACTGTGGCATTGTTATATTTTACATTCAATGAAAGCCCTTTCTGCGATGTCGCTCAGACGTCCGACTGTGGCATTTCTTTTAAAGCCCTTTATGTGGCGTCGCTCAGACGCCCGATTGTGGCATTTCTTTTAAAGCCCTTTATGCGGCGTCGCTCAGACGCGCGACTGTGGCATTTCTTTTAAAGCCCTTTATGTGGTGTCGCTCAGACGCCCGACTGTGACATTTCTTTTAAAGCCCTTTATGTGGTGTCGCCTAGACGCCCGACTGCGGCGTGCTTTATTTATTTATCTTCCTATCGAGGTGTCGCTTCAGACACCCGATTTGGTTTACAGCTATTTTGTTGGGTTTTCGAGCGGACTACCGCCGACCCCCTTTTTACTTGTCTTGTTTTTTTACGAATTAATGTGCCACTGTTAAAATTAATCATGACGCATCCATGCATGCATTTGTTATATCTTATGTCCGAACTGTCTTGCGAGTACTTTCAAAGTACTCACCTGGCTTGTTGATTTGGCCAGATGCTGACGAAGGCGATCTCATGGATGAAGAATTTGATAGCGAGTCCGACGCCTAGAGGAGTCCCAGTCAGTCTCGTGCGACCCTGGATTTGGTCACTGTATTATATCCGCTTCCGCTACCAAATAAATTCATCGAGCCTCACCACGACGCTCGATGAGATGCCAGTTTTAGAGTCATGTATCTCACTCCCCGCTGTGTTTTTCCACCACCACCCTATCCTCGAGTCAATAGTATGCCTCCACACCACTGAGTCATGTCCACCATTATGTATAATTATTGGCGTGCTTGTAATAATTTGGTTGAGCAACCGTAGCTCGACCCTGTAATATGTTTTATGCTACTGGCTTATTGTATCAAGAATTTGTCTACCGGTAAGGAGGATTTTTTTCTCATACTGGACTCAAAAGATTGGTTTCTCAATAAACATTTTTATTGGAAAACCGGTCGTGACAAGCTTGGTACCAGAGCCAGGCTGACTGTAGGAAGCCACTAGGTGCGATCGCTAATTGGTTATTAGCATAATAGAGCCATTTATATTATTTTTTTTGCAATTGTAGTCATTTTCTGACAGACAGCATAAATTTATGATCTGACCATTCAGAATTTTTGCCTACTTTTGTAGATGGCCGACAACAGCTGCGAGTCTCAGACCTTCGCCAACGTGCCCGATGGGTTCGTCAAGCTTCTCTCCTTCATCGTTCAGGTGGCGATGGGGCCATCAGTGCGCCCAGTCTTCACACTCTGCCAGCACCGAGTTAACGACAGTCCGACCATGCACCAGGCCGCGGTGCAGTTCAAGGGAGGGCGTGGTGAGTTACGCCGCTTCCGGTTCTTGGGAAGAGCCATGCCTACGGAGAGGCATGCTATGCAGATGGCAGCCCGCGAGGCAATAGCTCGTCTCAGGGATGTCCTCCCCGTGATGAAGACTCGTCGTTACCGTTATCTTCCATGCCATGTGCCTTACACCTGTCACTACGCATTCTCCTGCCCCAGAGGAGAACGAGACGAGGCTTTTGAGATGCTTATTGAGTATCTCCGAGCCCTGGAGGCAGCCTTCGACAACCTGGTGGACGACTTCGTGGCTGCCCGCATGGACTCAGTCCATAGCTGTGCCGCCAACAGGAGGGAGCTCCTACCCACCGCACCGCCACTGACTTTTGTCTCGTCCTCAGCATCTTATGCACCTACTCGTCGCCTGCCTTCTACCGAAGAGTTCAACCAAGTTATTGCGCCCACTCCAGCATGCACTGCACCACCCTCCGCGCCCACTCTTGTTCGTGTTGTTCCGCCCCTGGCACCCGCTCCATCTACTCGGCGCAACACTACACGTATGGAGCCTATTAGCGAGGAGGAAGTCGAGTCCCCAGCCTCGCTACGCCTCACCCTCGGCAGGGCAAAGGAGATCGTCAACATCTCCGCCTGAGTACGCTTAGCCGCCATGCAATGTACCGCTTTGTATGATATGTTTATATGTACATAGGTTGTGAGAAGTAGCCTGTTTGCGCATCATGTAGGATCTGGAGAAGTGCACTAGCCTAAATAACATGTCAGGATTATGTACGCATATCCTGAGTGATGTATTGTATAATTACCGCCGCGTGTAAGATATGTAATGAGTAGTCCTTCTCCGTGCGCAAATCGATTTGTTTTTCTTAAGTAAGCTTGGTTATTTAATTTTATTTGCCAGCTTTATGCATTTATGGAATTGTTTTTGCGACTCTTTTCACTTTTCTTATGGGTTTTACAAAATATATCCCCAGAGTGAAAAATGTCTCGTCCTTGGACTCGCTCCATGCCAACTCCACCAGAGGAAAATTATGATACACAACCCAGCAACGAGTTCACACAGGGACAGTCAAGCCAACAGGGCAGTGAATCGGCACTTTCACAAATGTGTCGCCTTTATGAGCAGAGTCAGCAACAACATCGGGAAACTATGAACCAAGTCATCAACATGGGAAATCACCATGGACAGTATCAGCAACATTCCAAGTTATCTGAGCTACAGAAGACACGTCCTCAAACATTTTCTCATACTGACAAGCCTCTTGAAGCCGAGGATTGGCTTCGAGATATGGAGAGAAAATTAGTTATTGCAAAATGTTCAGACCTCGAGAAGGTACTATATGCCCCGCACTATCTCACAGGAGAGCTGCATCATGGTGGGAGAATTTTCTGCACATGCACCCCAATGAAAATGATATAACCTGGGATGATTTCAAGGAAGGTTTCTGTGGTGCACACATTCCTAAGAGTATTATGAAAATCAAGAAGAGAGAGTTCGATGACCTCAGACAAAGGAACATGACAGTGTCAGAATACAACAGTCAATTTACTCTATTGTCTCGCTACGCCAATGAAGAACGTATGACTGAAAGCAAGAAGATGGAGAAATTCCTTGACGGTCTGGCGCCCGCGCTTAAATGCCAACTGGTCGTGCACACTTTTCCAGATTTTAAGACTCTAGTGGCCAAAGCCATTACTCTGGAAAATGAGAGACGTAGCTTGGAGGATTTCCGCAAGCGAAAAAGAGACCAGACTACTCTTGCGCGCAACCACCGAAGCAAGACAGATTTTCAGAAAGGTGGGACACACAAACCTATGACAAACGTCTCACGCCCAACCAAGAATTTCCATGCAAGGGACAAGGAGTTGACATATCGCCCGGGCGTTACTTGCTACGCTTGTGGAGAAGAAGGGCATTATGCCAAACAGTGCCCCAAGCCAAGGAACTCGACCCCGAAGCCAAGCAACGGTGAAAATAATTCAGCACCCAAGCGCAACAATTTCAACCCCAACAACAACCACAGGAAGGGTCATCTAAACCACGTGACCAAAGAAGAAGCACAAAACGCTCCGGTTATCGTACTCGGTACGTTTCCTGTCAACACAATACCTGCAATGGTTTTGTTTGATTCTGGAGCTTCTCACTCATTCATTTCGAAAAGTTTTGCTTTGCAAAATAATTTTTTGATGCTTCCTCTGGAAAAATCCATGATCATCAAGTCCCCTGGGATTCAGAAAGTTACTCAGAGTTACTGTCAGAATGTGATTATTGAGTTCGAAGGATTGAAGTTTCACGCCAATCTTATTGTGTTGGAAAATAAAGGACTGGATGTCATCCTAGGGATGGACTGGTTAACCGCCAACAAAGGTTTTATTGACTGTTTCAACCGGATCATAATTCTCACACACCACCACGGGAGGACAATAAAAGTATCAGCCAAAGAAAGAAAAATACCCCGGCAGCCGAGATTGAATAAGGTGGACGTTTCTGAGCTAAACAAGGTTCCAGTAGTATGTGAATTTCCAGACGTATTTCCCGAAGAACTACCAGGCATGCCACCAGACCGAGAGATAGAATTCAACATTGAGCTAGCACTAGGAACCACCAACATATACAAGAAACCATACAGAATGGCACCATCCGAGTTGATTGAGTTGAAGAAACAAATAAAGGAATTGCTGGACAAGGGATACATTCGAGCCAGCTCCTCACCTTGGGGATCACCAATTCTATTTGCCAAAAAGAAGGATGGAACACTGAGATTGTGCATAGACTACCGAGCACTTAACATGGTCACAGTCAAGAACAAATACCCGATGCCACGGATAAATGATTTATTTGATCAGGTCGCTCAGGCCAAGGTGTTCTCAAAGATTGACTTAAGGTCAGGATACCATCAATTAAAAGTGCGAACAGAAGATATCCCCAAAACAGCCTTCACCTCCAGATATGGACTATATGAGTTCACAGTTATGCCTTTTGGATTAACGAACGCCCCCGCATATTTTGTTCACCTCATGAACAAAGTATTTATGAAGTTTATGGACAAGTTCGTTGTGGTATTTATCAATGATATTCTGATATACTCCAAGACACCAGAAGAGCATGCGGAACATCTCAGGATTGTGCTAGGAGAACTCAGGAAACACCAATTGTATGCCAAGTTCAGCAAGTGCGAATTCTGGCTAAGACAAGTAGGCTTTCTAGGCCACGTGCTGACCCAAGACGGTATCGCAGTGGACCCGGAGAAAGTCAGGGCCATACTTGGCTGGAAGTCACCAGCCAGCGTAACGGACATACGAAGTTTCTTGGGAATGGCAGGATATTACCGCAGATTTATTGAAGGATTCTCCACCCTAGCCAAGCCAACGACGCAGTTACTCAAGAATGACAAGAAGTTTGAATGGACAGAAGCCTGCGAGAAAAGTTTCCAAGAGCTAAAACGGAAATTAACGACAGCACCGGTATTAATTGTGCCAGACATACACAAGAATTTTGAAGTGTATTGTGACGCATCCCGAAAAGGCCTCGGGTGCGTGTTGATGCAAGAAGGCAAGGTTGTCACATACGCTTCAAGGCAACTTTGCAAGCATGAGGAAAATTATCCCACTCATGACTTAGAAATGGCAGCAGTCATTCATGCGCTCAAGGAATGGAGGCATTTCTTACATGGAAATCGATGTGAAATATACACGGACCATAAAAGTCTCAAATATATTTTCACACAGCCAGAACTAAACTTACGGCAACGACGCTGGTTGGAATTGGTAAAGGATTATGATGTTGGTATCCACTATCATCCAGGAAAAGCAAATGTAGTGGCCGATGCTCTTAGTCGAAACCCCAGCTCCGACGAAAACAGTCTGCAAAGCTTGAGACCTGAATTTCAACAAGAATTTGCCAAACTCAACTTATTAATGATCATGGAAGGCACCATATCAAACTTGAAAGTACAGCCTGACCTTGTGGAGAGAATTAAAGAAGCTCAGCCTGGTCACCCCAGCATTGAAGGAATTAAAAGAAAGGTGAGTATGGGCAAGGCCTCGGAGTTCGTCATAGACGATGGAGGAATATTATGGTACGGGGACAGACTCTGCGTGCCAAACATAGAGGAACTCAAACAGCAAATTCTAGCAGAAGCCCACACCGCTCGATATTCGATCCACCTGGAGGAACCAAAATGTATAAGGATATTCAGGAAAGATTTTGCTGGCATGGTATGAAGAGGGACATAGCCACATTCGTTGCATGTTGCGATTCTTGTCAACGCATAAAAGTGGAGCATCAAAAACCAGCCGGACTACTGCAACCAAACAAAATACCTGAGTGGAAATGGGATGTAATAGGGATGGATTTCATTGTCGGACTACCTCGGTCACGACACGGGAATGATGCCATATGGGTCATCACCGATAGATTAACCAAGGTGGCACATTTCATTCCAGTGAAGACAACCTACAACACTCAGAGGCTTGCCAGGATTTATCTCTCCTGTATAGTTTGTCTGCATGGAGTCCCGAAGACTATAACATCTGATAGAGTCACTCAGTTCGTCTCGAGATTCTGGGATCATTTACAACAGGCTCTGGGAACTCAATTGGCCTTCAGTACAGCCTACCATCCCCAGACTGATGGACAGACTGAACATGTAAACCAAATTTTAGAAGACATGCTGAGAGCATGTGTCCTCACCTATGGAACTAGTTGGGAAGAAAGCCTGCCATATGCTGAGTTCGCATACAACAACAGTTACCAGGCCAGCCTGCAAATGGCACCATTTGAAGCTCTGTACGGACGGAGATGTCGTACACCGCTAAATTGGTCAGATACCGGAGACAGCCATATCTTCGGCCCAGACATGCTCAAAGAAGCCGAGGAAAAGGTCAAGCTAATCAGGGACCGACTCAAGACCGCTCAAAGCCAACAGAAGAGTTATTACGATCAGAAACATCGTGGGGTCAATTTTGAACCCGGTGAATTTGTGTACCTACGAGTATCACCTATGAGGGGGCTGCAACGGTTTAAGATTAAGGGGAAGTTAGCACCAAGGTTCATTGGACCATTCTGCATAGTGGCACGAAGAGGCACTGTAGCCTACCAGCTAGACTTACCCGAAGAATTGTCCGACATCCACGACGTGTTCCACGTCTCTCAATTAAGGAAGTGCGTAAGCAAACCAGAGAAGCAAGTATCCCATGAGAACATTGACGTGCAGCCAGACCTCACCTATTGAGAACGCCCAGTAAAAATATTAGAGGAGTTTGAAAGGAGGACCCGACAGAAAACCATCAAGTTTTTCAAAGTTCAGTGGAGCAACCACACCGAAAGTGAAGCAACCTGGGAAAGGGAGGGTTTCCTTCGGACAGAGCATCCACAGTTATTTAAGGATTAGCTGAAATCTCGGGGACGAGATTTTTCCTAAGGGGGTAGGTGTTGTGACACTCCAAAATTTTTATTTGGTTTTCAGCAAAAACTTTGTTGGTTTTTTTTTAAAAAGGCCATTTAAATTTTTTCCAGAAAAACCTTCCTCTTAAAAACTCCTTTGGCAAGGGTTTTTATTTTTGTATCTTCTTCAAACTATGGGGTTTGATCATTTAAAACCTTCCTCGAGGAGGTCTCCTCCCCCAACTCCGGCCGCCTCGATCCGCCTCGGCCACCAGCTCGAATCGCTTCGGTGAGGCCGTCCCCGGCGCGCAAATCTCGTCTATAGCCTCCTCTAGCATCCAGTGAGCTAACCCCAGCGTCAATTTGGCCTTCGCAGCCCTCCCCGACGAGATCCCGCTCCACCCGAGCCGCCGTCCGCCGGAGCAAGGCTCGCGGTCGACGTAGTACTCGCCGGCGACCACCACCACCACCAACCAACGCGGAATGGCACCCTGAACACGGAGGTACCCTCCGATCCCCCTGCCTCGCCGTGGATCGCCGCCGGCGACCACCGCGGCTCTCGGGCACCGTCGAGCTCTGCCGCCCCGTTTGAATATTCAAACCTGACGGGCGGAACCCGCCTGTCAGCCTCTCTGGCCTTTCTAAGCGAACCGTTTTCTGAAAACGTCTTCTGCCAAATGCGTTTTCCCGCTGGGCCGGTGCATTCTTATTCGAATCATTTTCTGTTTTTATAAGTTAGCCCCTGGGAACTTTCTGTTTCATTACAGATGAGTCCCTGGATTAAAACCCTTATAATTTTTTAACAGAAAAGTATTTTTGATTGATTCTTTTTCTGTTCTCCTTAAAATTTTGTCTAGTTTTTTATCAGATTTATTTGAAAAATATTTGGAGAAATTTTTGTGCACCTCACGGTATTCACGATAGCGCGTATATTTTCTTTATGCCATAGATACCGAAGGAGGTGACGGGACCGCGAACTTCACCGAGCTAGGCTCCGACTACTCTGAACCAGGCAAGCATGTTTGAACTTTTGATATGATGATTGTTTTGGCATGTTTTCATTAAGTAGTTTCATGGCATGTTGATGAGCATACCGACGAATGTCATGTTACATGCAACGATGAGGCAAGTGAGTTTCGAAAATCCATAAGTGGATGGATGTGAGTATGCATGGCCATGTGTTGACATGAGGATGGGTAAGATGGCAGTGTTGTAGCATGCCAGTCTTATGCCAGACTATATGACTTCAGTGACAACCCGTATCAGTCCAATTCCTTCCATTCTTCCTTCCCTGTACTACCACATGTTTTCCGCAAGGAATATGGCTTAGTAAGCTGCAAACCGCTTTCCTGGTACACACCAAAAAGGAGAGGCCGTGATGATGGTTCCATGGCCCTGGATTAAAGCCAGTCATCCGGTCAGGGGGCATGGGTGTTTCCGGTTGGGACCGAGAGGGGGGCACCCCTTAGAGCGCGCGTATATAAATTTGATCCCATGCTATTCGAGATTGTGGTCTACCCGTCTCAAAAGTTTTTCTTGGACGATGTCTAGGGTGATTCCTGGCATCGAGAGGTAGGATGGGTGTGTACTGGTTAGCTGTGTTTTCTTCCGAAATACCGTAAACAGAACTAGTCCTTCGTGACTACGGAAATCCGTTGGCTGTGGAAAAAAAATTTGTACAAACTCTGCAGAGTCATACATTCCTTTGAATCATCTATTCCATGTCCAAGTTCGGTATTATCTTATCCTGACAAATGTCAGTTTTGATGACAGAGACTCCGGTGAATCACATGAGTGCTAAGTCCGGTTAAATGATTATTCCTGTGGGTGGACTAACCTGTTTATTCTCATGAATTGAATATTTATTATGAGTATTATTTACTTGTGAATAAAAGCCCTTTCTGTGATGTCGCTCAGACGTCCGACTATGGCATTGTTATTATTTACTTTCAATAAAAGCCCTTTCTGTGATGTCGCTCAGACGTCCGACTGTGGCATTGTTATATTTTACATTCAATGAAAGCCCTTTCTGCGATGTCGCTCAGACGTCCGACTGTGGCATTTCTTTTAAAGCCCTTTATGTGGCGTCGCTCAGACGCCCGACTGTGGCATTTATTTTAAAGCCCTTTATGCGGCGTCGCTCAGACGCCCGACTGTGGCATTTCTTTTAAAGCCCTTTATGTGGCGTCGCTCAGATGCCCGACTGTGGCATTTCTTTTAAAGCCCTTTATGTGGTGTTGCCTAGACGCCTGACTGCGGCGTGCTTTATTTATTTATCTTCCTATCGAGGCGTCGCTTCAGACACCCGATTTGGTTTACAGCTATTTTGTTGGGTTTTCGAGCGGACTACCGCCGACCCCCTTTTTACTTGTCTTGTTTTTTTACGAATTAATGTGCCACTATTAAAATTAATCATGACGCATCCATGCATGCATTTGTTATATCTTATGCCCGAACTGTCTTGCGAGTACTTTCAAAGTACTCACCTGGCTTGTTGATTTGGCCAGATGCTGACAAAGGCGATCTCATGGATGAAGAATTTGATAGCGATTCCGACGCCTAGAGGAATCCCAGTCAGTCTCGTGCGACCCTGGATTTGGTCACTGTATTATATCCGCTTCCGCTACCAAATAAATTCATCGAGCCTCACCACGACGCTCGATGAGATGCCAGTTTTAGAGACATGTATCTCACTCCCCGCTGTATTTTTCCACCACCACCCTATCCTCGAGTCAGTAGTATGCCTCCACACCACTGAGTCATGTCCGCCATTATGTATAATTATTGGCGTGCTTGTAATAATTTGGTTGAGCAACCGTAGCTCGACCCTGTAATATGTTTTATGCTACTGGCTTATTGTATCAAGAATTTGTCTACCGGTAAGGAGGATTTTTTTTTCTCATACTGGACTCAAAAGATTGGTTTCTCAATAAACATTTTTATTGGAAAACCGGTCGTGACAATACGTCAACCCAACATGTACCTTTGGAGACACCTGTAGAACACCTTTATAATCACCCAGTTACGTTGTGACGTTTGGTAGCACACAAAGTGTTCCTCCAGCACACGGGAGTTACATAATCTCATAGTCATAGGAACATGTATAAGTCATGAAGAAAGCAATAGCAACATACTAAACGATCGGGTGCTAAGCTAATGGAATGGGTCATGTCAATCAGATCATTCAACTAATGATGTGATCCCGTTAATCAAATGACAACTCTTTGTCCATGGTTAGGAAACATAACCATCTTTGATTAACGAGCTAGTCAAGTAGAGGCATGCTAGTGACACTCTGTTTGTCTATGTATTCACACATGTATTATGTTTCCGGTTAATACAATTCTAGCATGAATAATAAACCTTTATCATGATATAAGGAAATAAATAATAACTTTATTATTGCCTCTAGGGCATATTTCCTTCAGTCTCCCACTTGCACTAGAGTCAATAATCTAGATTACACAGTAATGATTCTAACACCCATGGAGCTTTGGTGCTGATCATGTTTTGCTCGTGGAAGAGGCTTAGTCAACGGGTCTGCTACATTCAGCTCCGTATGTATCTTGCAAATCTCTATGTCTCCCACCTGGACTAGATCCCGGATGGAATTGAAGCGTCTCTTGATGTGTTTGGTTCTCTTGTGAAATCTGGATTCCTTTGCCAAGGCAATTGCACCAGTATTGTCACAAAAGATTTTCATTGGACCCGATGCACTAGGTATGACACCTAGATCGGATATGAACTCCTTCATCCAGACTCCTTCGTTTGCTGCTTCCGAAGCAGCTATGTACTCCGCTTCACATGTAGATCCTGCCACGACGGTTTGTTTAGAACTGCACCAACTGACAGCTCCACCGTTTAATGTAAACACATATCCGGTTTGCGATTTAGAATCGTCCGGATCAGTGTCAAAGCTTGCATCAACGTACCCGTTTATGATGAGCTCTTTGTCACCTCCATATACGAGAAACATATCCTTAGTCCTTTTCAGGTATTTCAGGATGTTCTTGACCGCTGTCCAGTGATCCACTCCTGGATTACTTTGGTACCTCCCTGCTAAACTTATAGCAAGGCACACATCAGGTCTGGTACACAGCATTGCATACATGATAGAGCCTATGGCTGAAGCATAGGGAACACCTTTCATTTTCTCTCTATCTTCTGCAGTGGTCGGGCATTGAGTCTGACTCAACTTCACACCTTGTAACACAGGCAAGAACCCTTTCTTTGCTTGATCCATTTTGAACTTCTTCAAAATCTTGTCAAGGTATGTGCTTTGTGAAAGTCCAATTAAGCGTCTTGATCTATCTCTATAGATCTTTATGCCTAATATGTAAGAAGCTTCACCGAGGTCTTTCATTGAAAAACTCTTATTCAAGTATCCCTTTATGCTATCCAGAAATTCTATATCATTTCCAATCAGTAATATGTCATCCACATATAATATCAGAAATGCTACAGAGTTCCCACTCACTTTCTTGTAAATACAGGCTTCTCCGAAAGTTTGTATAAAACCAAATGCTTTGATCACACTATCAAAGCGTTTATTCCAACTCCGAGAGGCTTGCACCAGTCCATAAGTGGATCGCTGGAGCTTGCACACTTTGTTAGCTCCCTTTGGATCGACAAAACCTTCCGGTTGCATCATATACAACTCTTCTTCCAGAAATCCATTCAGGAATGCAGTTTTGACATTCATCTGCCAAATTTCATAATCATAAAATGCGGCAATTGCTAACATGATTCGGACAGACTTAAGCATCGCTATGGGTGAGAAGGTCTCATCGTACTCAGCCCCTTGAACTTGTTGAAAACCTTTTGCGACAAGTCGTGCTTTGTAGACAGTAATATTACCGTCAGTGTCAGTCTTCTTCTTGAAGATCCAATTATTCTCAATTGCTTGTCGATCATCGGGCAAGTCAACCAAAGTCCATACTTTGTTCTCATACATGGATCCCATCTCAGATTTCATGGCTTCAAGCCATTTTGTGGAATCTGGGCTCACCATCGCTTCTTCATAGTTCGTAGGTTCATTATGATCTAGTAGCATGATTTCCAGAACAGGATTACCATACCACTCTGGCGCGGATCTTACTCTGGTTGATCTACGAGGTTCAGTAGTATCTTGTTCTGAAGTTTCATGATCATTATCATTAGCTTGCTCACTAATTGGTGTAGGTGTCGCAGAAACATTTTTCTGTGATGTACTACTTTCCAATAAGGGAGCAGGTACAGTTACCTCGTCAAGTTCTACTTTCCTCCCACTCACTTCTTTCGAGAGAAACTCCTTCTCTAGAAAGGATCCATTCTTAGCAACGAATGTCTTGCCTTCGGATCTGTGATAGAAGGTGTACCCAACAGTCTCCTTTGGGTATCCTATGAAGACACATTTCTCCGATTTGGGTTCGAGATTATCAGGTTGAAGCTTTTTCACATAAGCATCGCAGCCCCAAACTTTAAGAAACGACAACTTTGGTTTCTTGCCAAACCATAGTTCATAAGGCGTCGTCTCAATGGATTTTGATGGTGCCCTATTTAACGTGAATGTGGCCGTCTCTAAAGCATAACCCCAAAACAATAGCGGTAAATCAGTAAGAGACATCATAGATCGCACCATATCTAGTAAAGTACGATTACGACGTTCGGACACACCATTACGCTGTGGTGTTCCGGGTGGCGTGAGTTGCGAAACTATTCCGCATTGCTTCAAATGTACACCAAACTCGTAACTCAAATATTCTCCTCCACGATCAGAACGTAGAAACTTTATTTTCTTGTTACGATGATTTTCAACTTCACTCTGAAATTCTTTGAACTTTTCAAATGTTTCAGACTTATGTTTCATTAAGTAGATATACCCATATCTGCTTAAGTCATCTGTGAAGGTGAGAAAATAACGATATCCGCCACGAGCCTCAATATTCATCGGACCACATACATCTGTATGTATGATTTCCAACAAATCTGTTGCTCTCTCCATAGTGCCGGAGAATGGTGTTTTAGTCATCTTGCCCATGAGGCAGGGTTCGCAAGTACCAAGTGATTCATAATCAAGTGGTTCCAAAAGCCCATCAGTATGGAGTTTCTTCATGCGCTTTATACCGATATGACCTAAACGGCAGTGCCACAAATAAGTTGCACTATCATTATCAACTCTGCATCTTTTGGCTTCAACATTATGAATACGTGTATTACTACTATCGAGATTCATCAAAAATAGACCACTCTTCAAAGGTGCATGACCATAAAAGATATTACTCATATAAATAGAACAACCATTATTCTCTGATTTAAATGAATAACCGTCCCGCATTAAACAAGATCCAGATATAATGTTCATGCTCAACGCTGGCACCAAATAACAATTATTTAGGTCTAATACTAATCCCGAAGGTAGATGTAGAGGTAGCGTGCCGACCGCGATCACATCGACTTTGGAACCATTTCCCACGCGCATCGTCACCTCGTCCTTTGCGAGTGTTCGCTTAATCCGTAGTCCCTGTTTCGAGTTGCAAATATTAGCAACAGAACCAGTATCAAATACCCAGGTGCTACTGCGAGCTCTAGTAAGGTACACATAATGTATATCACATATACCTTTGTTCACCTTGCCATCCTTCTTATCCGCCAAATACTTGGGGCAGTTCCTCTTCCAGTGACCAGTCTGCTTGCAGTAGAAGCACTCAGTTTCAGGCTTAGGTCCAGACTTGTGTTTCTTCTCTTGAGTAGCAACTTGCTTGCTGTTCTTCTTGAAGTTCCCCTTCTTCTTCCCTTTGCCCTTTTTCTTGAAACTAGTGGTCTTGTTGACCATCAACACTTGATGCTCCTTTTTGATTTCTACCTCCGCAGCTTTTAGCATTGCGAAGAGCTCGGGAACAGTCTTATTCATCCCTTGCATATTATAGTTCATCACGAAGCTCTTGTAGCTTGGTGGCAGTGATTGGAGAATTTTGTCAATGACGCAATCATCTGGAAGATTAACTCCCATCTAAATCAAGTGATTATTATACCCAGACATTTTGAGTATATGCTCACTGACAGAACTGTTCTCCTCCATCTTGCAGCTATAGAACTTATTGGAGACTTCATATCTCTCAATCCGGGCATTTGCTTGAAATATTAACTTCAACTCCTGGAACATCTCATATGCTCCATGACGTTCAAAACGTCGTTGAAGTCCCGATTCTAAGCCGTAAAGCATGGCACACTGAACTATCGAGTAGTCATCAGCTTTGCTCTGCCAGACATTCATAACATCTGGTGTTGCTCCAGCAGCAGGCCTGGCACCCAGCGGTGCTTCCAGGACGTAATTCTTCTGTGCAGCAATGAGGATAATCCTCAAGTTACGGACCCAGTCCGTGTAATTGCTACCATCATCTTTCAACTTTGCTTTCTCAAGGAACGCATTAAAATTCAACGGAACAATAGCACGGGCCATCTATCTACAATCAAACATACATAAGCAAGATACTGTTGGGGAACGTAGTAATTTCAAAAAAATTCCTACGCACACACAAGATCATGGTGATGCATAGCAACGAGAGGGGAGAGTGTGATCTACGTACCCTTGTAGACCGACAACAGAAGCGTTTGGTTGATGTAGTCGTATGTCTCCACGGCCCGACCGATCAAGCACCGAAACTACGGCACCTCCGAGTTCTAGCACACGTTCAGCTCGATGACGATCCCCGGGCTCCGATCCAGCAAAGCGTCGGGGAGGAGTTCCGTCAGCACGACGGCGTGGTGACGATCTTGATGTTCTACCGTTGCAGGGCTTCGCCTAAGCACTGCAACGATATGACCCAGGTGGAATATGGTGGAGGGGGGCACCGCACACGGCTAACGAACGATCACGAAGATCAACTTGTGTCTATGGGGTGCCCCTTGCCTCAGTATATAAAGGATGGAGGAGGAGGAGGCCGGCCAAGGCAATTGGTGCGGCCAGGATGTGGAGTCCTACTAGGACTCCAAGTCCTAGTAGGAGTCCACCAAGAGGGGACGAAGGGAGAAGGAAGTGGAGGAGAAGGAAAGGTGGCCGGCCCCCTTTTCCCTAGTCCAATTCGGACCAGAGGGGATGGGGGGCGCAGCAGCCCCTTGGCCCTTTCTCCTCTTCCCACTAAAGCCCATCAAGGCCCATTGCTTCTCCCGTAACTACCCGGTACTCCGAAAAATACCCGAATCACTCGGAACCATTCCGATGTCCGAATATAGTCGTCCAATATATCAATCTTTACGTCTCGACCATCTCGAGACTCCTCGTCATGTCCCCGATCTCATCCGGGACTCCGAACTCCTTCGGTACATCAAAACTCATAAACTCATAATATAACTGTCATCGAAACCTTAAGCGTGCGGACCCTACGGGTTCGAGAACAATGTAGACATGACCGAGACACGTCTCCGGTCAATAACCAATAGAGGAACCTGGATGCTCATATTGGCTCCTACATATTCTACGAAGATCTTTATCGGTCAGACCGCATAACAACATACGTTGTTCCCTTTGTCATCGGTATGTTACTTGCCCGAGATTCGATCGTCGGTATCCAATACCTAGTTCAATCTCGTTACCGGCAAGTCTCTTTACTCGTTCTGTAATACATCATCTCACAACTAACTCATTAGTTGCAATGCTTGCAAGGCTTAAGTGATGTGCATTACCGAGAGGGCCCAGAGATACCTCTCCGACAATCGGAGTGACAAATCCTAATCTCGAAATACGCCAACCCGACATGTACCTTTGGAGACACCTGTAGAGCTCCTTTATAATCACCCAGTTATGTTGTGACGTTTGGTAGCACACAAAGTGTTCCTCCGGCAAACGGGAGTTGCATAATCTCATAGTCATAGGAACATGTATAAGTCATGAAGAAAGCAATAGCAACATACTAAACGATCGGGTGCTAAGCTAACGGAATGGGTCATGTCAATCACATCATTCTCCTAATGATGTGATCCCGTTAATCAAATGACAACCCATGTCAATGGCTAGGAAACTTAACCATCTTTGATCAACGAGCTAGTCAAGTAGAGGCATATTAGTGACACTCTGTTTGTCTATGTATTCACACATGTATTATGTTTCCGGTTAATACAATTCTAGCATGAATAATAAACATTTATCATGATATAAGGAAATAAATAATAACTTTATTATTGCCTCTAGGGCATATTTCCTTCAGTCTCCCACTTGCACTGGAGTCAATAATCTAGATCACATCACCATGTGATTAACATCGATAGTTCACATCATCATGTGATTAACACCCATAGTTCACATCGCCATGTGACCAACACCCAAAGGGTTTACTAGATTCAGTAATTTAGTTCACATCGCTATGTGATTAACACCCAAAGAGTACAATGTTTTGCCTGTGAGAGAATCTTAGTCAACGGGTCTTTCACATTCAGATCCGTTATGTATTTTGCAATTTTCTATGTCTACAATGCTCTGCACGGAGCTACTCTAGCTAATTGCTCCCACTTTCAATATGTATCTAGATCGAGACTTAGAGTCATCCAGATCAGTGTCAAAATTTGCATCGACGTAACCCTTTACGGCGAACCTTTTGTTCACCTCCATAATCGAGAAACATATCCTTATTTCACTAAGGACAATTCTGACCGATGTCCAGTGATCTACTCCTAGATCACTATTGTACTCCCTTGCCAAATCAGTGCAGGGTACACAATAGATCTGGTACACAGCATGACATACTTTATAGAACCTATGACCAAGGGATAGGGAATGACTTTATAGATCTTTAAGCTCAATATGTAAGCAGCTTCACCGAAGTCTTTCTTTGAAAAAACTCCTTTCAAACACTCCTTTATGCTTTACAGAATAATTTTACATTATTTCCGATCAACAATATGTCATTCACATATACTTATCAGAAATGCTGTAGTGCTCCCACTCACTTTCTTGTAAATACAAGCTTCACCGCAAGTCTGTATAAAACTATATGCTTTGATCAACTCATCAAAACGTATATTCCAACTACGAGATGCTTGCACCAGTCCACAGATGGATCGCTGGAGTTCGCACATTTTGTTAGCACCTTTCGGATTGACAAAACCTTCTGGCTGCATCATATACAACTCTTCTTTAATAAATCCATTAAGGAATGCAGTTTTGTTTATCCATTTGCCAGATTTCATAAAATGCGGCAATTACTAACATGATTCGGACAGACTCAAGCACAGATACGAGTGAGAAACTCTCATCGTAGTCAATACCTTTAACTTGTCGAAAACCTTTTGCGACAATTCTAGCTTTGTAGATAGTAACACTACTATCAGCGTTCATCTTCCTCTTGAAGATCCATTTATTTTCTATGGCTTGCCGATCATCGGGCAAATCCATCAAAGTCCATACTTTGTTCTCATACATGGATCATATCTCAGATTTCATGGCCTCAAACCATTTCGCGGAATCTGGGCTCATCATCGCTTCCTCATAGTTCGCAAGTTCCTCATGGTCTAGTAACATGACTTCCAGAACAGGATTACCGTACCACTCTGGTTTACCTACGAGATTCAGTAGTAACTTGATCTGAAGTTACATGATCATCACCATTAGCTTCCTCACTAATTGGTGTAGTAGTCACAAGAACAGATTTCTGTGATGAACTACTTTTCAATAAGGGAGAAGGTATAATTACCTTATCAAGTTCTCTACTTTCCTCCCACTCACTTCTTTCGAGAGAAACTCCTTCTCTAGAAAGGATCCATTCTTAGCAACGAATGTCTTGCCTTCGGGTCTATGATAGAAGGTGTACCCAACAGTCTCCTTTGGGTATCCTATGAAGACATATTTCTCCGGTTTGGGTTTGAGCTTATCAGGATGAAACTTTTTTCACATAAGCATCACAACCCAAAATTTTAAGAAACGACAACTTTGGTTTCTTGCCAAACCACAGTTCATAAGGCATCGTCTCAACGGATTTAGATGGTGCCCTTTTAACGTGAATGCAGCTGTCTCTAATGCATAACCCCAAAACGATAGTGGTAGATCGGTAATAGACATCATAGATTGCACTATATCCAATAAAGTACGGTTATGACGTTCGGACACACCATTATGCTGTGGTGTTCCATGTGGCATGAGTTTGTGAAACTATTCCACATTGTTTTAACTGAAGACCAAACTCGTAACTTAAATATTTGTCTCCGCGATCAGATCGTAGAAACTTTATTTTCTTGTCACGATGATTTTCCACTTCACTCTGAAATTCTTTGAACTTTTCAAATGTTTCAGACTTATGTTTCATCAAGTAGATATACCCATATCTGCTCAAATCATCTGTGAAGTTCAGAAAATAATGATACCAGTCGCGAGTCTCAATATTCATCGGACCACATACATCAGTATGTATGATTTCCAACAAATTTGTTGCTCGCTCCATTGTTCTGAAGAACGGAGTCTTAGTCATCTTGCCCATGAGGCATGGTTCGCAAGCATCAACTGATTCATAATCAAGTGATTCCAAAAGCCCATCAGCATGGAGTTTCTTCATGCGCTTTACACCAATATGACGTAAACAGCAGTGCCACAAATAAGTTGCACTATCATTATTAACTTTGCATCTTTTGGTTTCAATATTATGATTATGTGTATTACTACGATCGAGATCCAATGAACTATTTTCATTGGGTGTGTAACCATATAAGGTTTTATTCATGTAAACAGAACAACAATTTATTCTCTTACTTAAATGAATAACCGTATTACAATAAACATGATCAAATCATATTCATGCTCAACGCAAACACCAAATAACACTTATTCAGGTTCAACACTAATCCCGAAAGTATAGGGAGTGTGCGATGATGATCATATCAATCTTGGAACCACTTCCAACACACACCGTCACTTCACCCTTAACTAGTCTCTGTTTATTCTGCAACTCCCGTTTCGAGTTACTAATCTTAGCAACTGAACTAGTATCAAATACTGAGGGGTTGCTATAAACACTAGTGAAGTACACATCAATAACATGTATATCAAATATACTTATGTTCACTTTGCCATCCTTTTTATCCGCCAATCACTTGGGGTAGTTCTGCTTCCAGTGACCAGTCCCTTTGCAGTAGAAGCACTTAGTCTCAGGCTTAGGATCAGACTTGGGCTTCTTCACTTGAGCAGCAACTTGCTTGCCGTTCTTCTTGAAGTTCCCCTTCTTCCCTTTTCCCTTTTCTTGAAACTAGTGGTCTTGTCAACCATCAACACTTGATGTTTTTCTTGATTTCTACCTTCGTTGATTTCAGCATCATGAAGAGCTTGGGAGTTGTTTCCATTATCCCTTGCATATTATAGTTCATCACGAAGTTCTACTAACTTGGTGATGGTGACTATAGAATTCTGTCAATCACTATCTTATCTGAAAGATTAACTCCCACTTGATTCAAGCGATTGTAGTACTCAGACAATCTGGGCACATGCTCACTAGTTGAGCGATTCTCCTCCATCTTTTAGCTATAGAACTTGTTGGAGACTTCATATCTCTCAACTCGGGTATTTTCTTGAAATATTAAGATCAACTCCTGGAACATCTCATATGGTCCCTGACGTTCAAAACGTCTTTGAAGTCCCGATTCTAAGCCGTTAAGCATGGTGCACTAAACTATCAAGTAGTCATCATATTGAGCAAGCCAAACGTTCATAACGTCTGCATCTGCTCCTGCAATAGGTCTGTCACCTAGCGGTGCATCAAGGACATAATTCTTCTGTGCAGCAATGAGGATAAACCTCAGATCACGGATCCAATCCGCATCATTGCTACTAACATCTTTCAACACAATTTTCTCTAGGAACATATCAAAATAAACATATGAAAGCAACAACGCGAGCTATTGATCTACAACATAGATATGCTAATACTACCAGGACTAAGTTCATAATAAATTAAAGTTCAATTAATCATATCACTTAAGAACTACAACTTAGATAGACATCCCTCTAATCCTCTAAGTGATTACGTGATCCAAATCAACTAAACCATAACCTATCATCACGTGAAATGGATTAGTCTTCAATGGTGAACATCATTATGTTGATCATATCTACTATATGATTCACGCTCGACCTTTCGGTCTCCGTGTTCCGAGGCCATATCTGCATATGCTAGGCTCGTCAAGTATAACCCGAGTATTCTGCGTGTGCAAAACTGGCTTGCACCCGTTGTAGATGGACGTAGAGCTTATCACACCCGATCATCACGTGGTGTCTGGGCACGACGAACTTTGGCAATGGTGCATACTCAGGGAGAACACTTTTATCTTGATAATTTAGTGAGAGATCTTCTTATAATGCTACCGTCAATCAAAGCAAGATAAGATGCATAAAAGATAAACATCACATGCAATCAATATAAGTGATATGATATGGCCATCATCATCTTTTGCTTGTGATCTCCATCTCCGAAGCACCGTCATGATCACTGTAGGATCGAAAGTATGTCTAGAGGGGGGGTGATTAGACTACTTGACCAAATAAAAACTTAACCTTTTCCCAATTTTAGTTCTTGGCAGATTTTAGCTATCTTAGGACAAGTCAAGCAATCATCACACAATTCAAGCAAGCATGCAAAGAGTATATTGGCAGAGGAAAGTAAAGCATGCAACTTGCAAGAATATAAAGGGAAGGGTTTGGAGAGTTCAAACGCTATTGGAGACACGGATGTTTTTCCCGTGGTTCGGATAGGTGGTGCTATCCTACATCCACGTTGATGGAGACATTAACCCACGAAGGGTAACGGTCGCGCGAGTCCACAGAGGGCTCAACCCACGAAGGGTCCATGAAGAAGCAACCTTGTCTATCCCACCATGGCCATCGCCCATGAAGGACTTGCCTCACTAGCGCTAGATCTTCACGAAGTAGGCGATCTCCTTGCCCTTACAAACTCCTTGGTTCAACTCCACAATTTTGTCGGAGGCTCCCAAGTGACACCTAGCCAATCTAGGAGACACCACTCTCCAAGAAGTAACAAATGGTGTGTAGGTAATGAACTCCTTGCTCTTGTGCTTCAAATGATAGTCTCCCCAACACTCAACTCTCTCTCATAGGATTTGGATCTGATGGAAAGAAGATTTGAGTGGAAAGCAACTTGGGAAGGCTAGAGATCAAGATTCATATGGTAGGAATGGAATATCTTGGCCTCAACACATGAGTAGGTGGTTCTCTCTCAGAACATGTGAGTTGGAATTGTGTGTGTGTTCTGATTGCTCTCCCTTCAAATGAAGAGGAGGTGGAGGGGTATATATAGCCTCCACACAAAATCCAACCGTTAAACACAATTTACCAATCTCGGTGGGACCGAATAAGAAAACTCGGTCGGATCGAAATAGTAAACCTAGTGACCGTTAGAGATTTCGGTGGGACTGACATGCAACTCGGTAGGACCTATTCTGTTAGGGTTTGGGCATAACGTAATCTCGGTGAGACCAATTACACAAACTCGGTGAGACCGATTTTGGTAATAGGATAAGCAGAGAGTTGGTCAGGCAAACTCGGTGGGACCGATTTGCTCTTTCGGTGAGACCGAAAAGTTACAAAAAGGAAACAGAGAGTTTACATTGCAATCTCGGTGGGACCGATTCGCTCTTTCAGTGAGACCGAAAAGTTACGAAAGGGAAACAGAGAGTTTGCAATCCCATCTCGGTGAGACCGAGATCCCTATCGGTAGGACCGAATTGCTAGGGTTTGGCAGTGGCTTATGACAAATGAAACTCGGTGGCGCCGGATAGAAAGAATCGGTAGGACCGAGTTTGGCTTAGGGTTTAGGTCATTTGTGGATATGGGAAAGTAGCTGAGGATTTTGGAGCATATCATTAAGCACATGAAGCAAGATGCTCATTAAGCAACACCTCATTCCTCCTTGATAGTATTGGCTTTTCCTATGGACTCAATGTGATCTTGGATCACTAAAATATAAAATGGAGAGTCTTGAGCTTTTTGAGCTTGAGCAAATCCTTTGTCCTTAGCATTTTGAGGGTTCCACTTTCACCATCCATGCCATGCCAATCATTGAGCTTTCCTGAAATAATCACCTTGGAATAGCATTAGCTCAATGAGCTATATGTTGTTATGAATTACCAAAACCACCTAGGGATAGTTGCACTTTCAATCACCATCGTCACCGGCGCGACACCTTGATCTCCGTCGTAGCATCGTTGTCGTCTCGCCAATCTTATGCTTCCACGGCTATCGCTACCGCTTAGTGATAAAGTAAAGCATTACAGCACGATTGCATTGCATACAATAAAGCGACAACCATATGGCTCCTGCCAGTTGCTGATAACTTGGTTACAAAACATGATCATCTCATACAATAAAATTTAGCATCATGTCTTGACCATATCACATCACAACATGCCCTGCAAAAACAAGTTAGACGTCCTCTACTTTGTTGTTGCAAGTTTTACGTGGCTGCTACGGGCTTAAGCAAGAACCAATCTTACCTATGCATCAAAACCACAACGATAGTTTGTCAAGTTGGTGCTGTTTTAACCTTCGCAAGGACCGGGCGTAGCCACACTCGGTTCAACTAAAGTTGGAGAAACTGTCACCCGCAAGCCACCTATGTGCAAAGCATGTCGGGAGAACCGGTCTCGCGTAAGCGTACGCGTAATGTCGGTCCGGGCCGCTTCATCCAACAATACCGCCGAACCAAAGTATGACATGCTGGTAAGCAGTATGACTTATATCGCCCACAACTCACTTGTGTTCTACTCGTGCATATAACATCAACACATAAAACCTAGGCTCGGATGCCACTGTTGGGGAACGTAGTAATTTCAAAAAAATTCCTACGCACACGAAAGATCATGGTGATGCATAGCAACGAGAGGGGAGAGTGTGATCTACATACCCTTGTAGATCGACAACGGAAGCGTTTGGTTGATGTAGTCGTACGTCTCCACGGCCCGACCGATCAAGCACCGAAACTACGGCACCTCCGAGTTTTAGCACACGTTCAGCTCGATGACGATCCCCGGACTCCGATCCAGCAAAGTGTCGGGGAAGAGTTCCGTCAGCACAACGGCGTGGTGACGATCTTGATGTACTACTGTCGCAGGGCTTCGCCTAAGCACCGCTACAATATTATCGAGGACTATGGTGGCAGGGGGCGCCGCACACGGCTAAGAATATGATCACGTGGATCAACTTGTGTTCCTCTGGGGTGCCCCTGCCTCCGTATATAAAGGATCAAGGGGTGGGTGCGGCCGGCCTAGGAGAGGCGCGCCAGGAGGAGTCCTACTCCCTCTGGGAGTAGGATTCCCCCCCCCAATCCTAGTTGGAATAGGATTCGCGGAGGGGGGAAAAGAGAGAGGGGGGCCGGCCCCCTCTCATTGTCCTATTCGGACCAAGGGAGGGGAGGGGCGCGCGGCCCATCTTGGGCTGCCCCTTCTCTTTTCCACTAAGGCCCACTAAGGCCCATATAGCTCCCGGGGGGTTCCGGTAACCTCCCGGTACTCCGGTAAAATCCCGATTTCACCCGGAACACTTCCGATATCCAAACATAGGCTTCCAATATATCAATCTTTATGTCTCAAACATTTCGAGACTCCTCGTCATGTCCGTGATCACATCCGGGACTCCGAACAACCTTCGGTACATCAAAACGTATAAACTCATAATATAACTGTCATCGAAACCTTAAGCGTGCGTACCCTACGGGTTCGAGAACAATGTAGACATGACCGAGACACGTCTCCGGTCAATAACCAATACCGGGACCTGGATGCCCATATTGGCTCCTACACATTCTACGAAGATCTTTATCGGTCAGACCGCATAACAACATACGTTGTTCCCTTTGTCATCGGTATGTTACTTGCCCGAGATTCGATCGTTGGTATCCAATACCTAGTTCAATCTCATTACCGGCAAGTCTCTTTACTCATTCCGTAATACATCATCCCACAACTAACTCATTAGTTGCAATGCTTGCAAGGCTTAAGTGATGTGCATTACCAAGAGGGCCCCAGAGATACCTCTCCGACGATCGGAGTGACAAATCCTAATCTCGAAATACGTCAACCCAACATGTACCTTTGGAGACACCTGTAGAGCACCTTTATAATCACCCAGTTACGTTGTGACATTTGGTAGCACACAAAGTGTTCCTCCGGCACACGGGAGTTACATAATCTCATAGTCATAGGAACATGTATAAGTCATGAAGAAAGCAATAGCAACATACTAAACGATCGGGTGCTAAGCTAATGGAATGGGTCATGTCAATCAGATCATTCAACTAATGATGTGATCCCGTTAATCAAATGACAACTCTTTGTCCATGGTTAGGAAACATAACCATCTTTGATTAACGAGCTAGTCAAGTAGAGGCATACTAGTGACACTCTATTTGTCTATGTATTCACACATGTATTATGTTTCCGGTTAATACAATTCTAGCATGAATAATAAACCTTTATCATGATATAAGGAAATAAATAATAACTTTATTATTGCCTCTAGGTCATATTTCTTTCACGAGGCGTGGCTTCTTGGTGCGTCGGCTAGGCATGGGGTGGCCTGTGGCCGTGGTAGAGCACGGCGGCGCCCTCTGGTGCGCTCGGGAAGAGAGGGAGAGGGAGCCAGAGGAGGTGATGGGGATGAGAGAGAGCGAGAGAGAGTCGGCGGGGGGGCAGCGTGGCGTCTCCAGGAAAGCAGCTAGACTCGCAGGGACGCTGCCAGCGCAAATCAGGAGGTGGAGGCCTCCTAGCGCGCGTGCGTCTTCGCCTCTGCTTACTGGCAGAGGAAGACGACGAGCGACGAGGTACGTGGGCTGGGCTAGTCAAGCTGGGCCGGCTACAGGTAAGTGGGCCAGGGAGGTTCCTTTCTCCTCTCTCTTTTCTGTTTTCTATTTATTTCCTCTGTTTTGATTTAGTTTTAAAACTAAACCATTTTTGTTGCTTCTGTAAATTATTGTATGGACTAGAGATATTACTCTAGAGCCCCAGAATAATTTCCAAAATTATTGGACATGTATTTCTTTTATAACAGAAATAAAGCCAATTCAAATACATTATGGTTTAATTCAAAATGCCCAAATTAATTACCCTTAATGCCCTAAAAATATTGGTTTGGATTTTTACCTCTTGCCAATATTTTCAGGGATTAAAGTGAACATTTCCTTGGGCTCATTTGAAGAAATTTTTAACTTGCTCATTTTCAAAGATTTTTGAGGCTTTGGGAATTCCCTCAATACAATTTTCCTTGAATTTAAACATGATGCAACAACCAAGATAGTCCAAGGCCAAGGTGAAGCTAGGGATGTGACAAAGGGCCCCATCTTTGGAGGCATCTATGCTTCACGCCTAGCTGCACATTTTAACATACCTATTAGGCATTATGAGAAGGAAGAAAAAGTGCTGCCTCGTGTTTATCTAGATTATAAAAGTATGGTGGCACATGATTTTATTGTTAAGAATAGGGAAGTAGAGCTTAAATATCAATTGTTCTTTAATAAACATCATCCTGAGACTATTACCATGCCTGCTCCTTCTTTGTTTGATTTATCTATAGGCACGTACCTTGGTTCGTTGAAGGGTATTCATGCCTACCGGAACCCTGCACCAGCCGTGGAGCCAGAGCCGGAACCACAAGTTGATCCTTCATGACAGTCTAATTACCAGTGGGATCCGGAGATGATTGTCAGCCAGTGGCAAGCGGAGTCTTCCTCTTCTTCTTCTCAGTATGACCCCAACTATTATTATGGATATCCGCCAGGCCAGCCGTGGCCATAGACCAACTTAGGCCAAAAGCCTAAGCTTGGGGGAGTACATATTTCCCACCGACATTACATTTATGTTCACACAATCATTGCTAGATATCGGTGCTCATACTTTTTCATTGTATCATCCATGCTAGTTTATTTTCCTTTTTATGCTTTCTTCTTGTGTGTTTAATAAACCTTAAGAAAAAACAAAAAAATTAGTTGTAGCTTTTAATTAGTTACTTTCCATGCTTGTAGTAGTAATTAAAAAGAAAACCCAAAAAGATTTCATGTTCTTCTTTTACTTGTTGGGAGCTCTCCCGTGTAAATAGTTTTATTTCTTTTCTTTTCTTTGGGGGTCGATAGGAGAAGACCATAATTAAATTGTTGAAGTGGCTCTTATATGCATTATTGTTGATCTGGCAAAAGAGCCCATATTACCTTGTCTTCTCTTCTCCTGTTTATTGAATGCCTGCAGATTCCAGCTTAGTCCAATGCACGTGCACTATTCTCATTATTCACATCGTTCGGTCGTGCAAGTGAAAGGCAATTATGACGATATATGATGGAGTGACTGAGATGAGAAAAACTAGTATGAACTCGACCTCTTTTTTTGTTAATATGATTAGTTCATCATTCCTGATTCAGCCTATTATGAATAAACATGTTTGCAATGACAACTAGAGATCATAGTTTCTTGTGCCATGCTTGATTAGCTATGAGTTATAATGGTTTGTCTTGCATGCCAACATGCTATTGAGATAGTTCTGATGTGGTATAATAGGGTGGTATCCTCCTCTGAATGATGTAAGTGACTTGACTTGGCGCATGTTCACACATGTAGTTGAAACAAAATCAACATAGCCTTCACGATATTTATGTTCATTGTGGATTATATCCTACTCATGCTTGCACTCAGTGTTGATTAATTTTAATGCATGTTCATGACTGTTGTCGCTCTCTAGCTGGTCGCTTCCAAGTCTTTTGCTAGCCTTCACCTGTACTAAGCGGGAATACTGCTTGTGCATCCAATCCCTTAAACCCCAAAGTTATTCCACATGTGTCCACTATACCTACCTATATACGGTATCTACCTGTCGTTCCAAGTAAATTTGTATGTGCCAAACTCTAAACCTTCAAATAAATATCCTGTTTTGTATGCTCGAATAGCTCATGTATCAACTAGGGTTGTCCGTTTCTTCCATGTTAGGCGGCTTATTCTCAAGAGGAGTGGACTCCGCTCCTCACTCATGAGATAAATGGCTGGTCACCGGGATGCCCACTCCCATGCTTTATGCAAACTAAATCAAAATAATTGCAAACAAAACTCCCCCTGGGACTCTTGTTAGTTGGAGGCACTCGTTGTTTCGAGCAAGCCATGGATTGATGCTTGTTGGTGGAAGGGGGAGTATAAACTTTACCATTCTGTTTGGGAACCGCCTATAATGTGTGTAGCATGGAAGATATCGCCATCTCTTGGTTGTTATGTTGACAATGAAAGTATACCGCTCAAAATATTATTCACCTCTGTTTCAAAATCGAGTTGTGGCACCTCTACGAATCCCCGCTTCCCTCTGCGAAGGGCCTGTCTATTTACTTTTATGCCGAGTCATCATCCTCTTATTACAAAGCACCGGTTGGAGAGCACCGCTATCATTTGCATTCATTACTGTTAGTTTACATTGAGTATGACTTGACTGGATCTCTTTTACCATGAATTACAATGTCTAGTCAGTCCTTGGTCTTTAAAGGTGCTCTGCATTTATGTTTTGCGGTCTTAGAAAGGGCTAGTGAGATACCACCTCGTTATATCATATTATGATTGTTTTGAGAAAGTGTTGTCATCCGAGATTTATTATTATGGCTCACTAGTTGATTATGCTATTGATATGAGTAAACTTGAGACCTATGCGTTATTGTGAATGTGGTTAGTTATAATCTTTGCTGAAAACTTGAATGCTGGCTTTACATATTTACAACAACAAGAGCAAACAGAGTTTGTAAAAGTTCTTCTTTATCACTTTCAGTTTATTAACTGAATTGCTTGAGGACAAGCGAAGGTTTAAGCTTGGGGGAGTTGATACGTCTACAACGTATCTACTTTTCCAAACACTTTTGCCCTTGTTTTGGATTCTAACTTGCATGATTTGAATGCAACTAACCCGGAATGACGTTGTTTTCAGCAGAATTACCATGGTCTTATTTATGTGCAGGAGCAAACGTTCTCAGAATGACCTGAAACTTCACAGAGAAACTTTTCAGAAAATATGAAAAATACCTGCAAAAGATGAAGGCCAGGGGGCCCACCACCTCTCCACGGGGGTGGGGGGCGCGCCCCCTACCTCGTGGGCCCCCTGTTGCCTCTCCGACTCCAACTCCAACTCCATAAATTGAGTTTCGGGGAGAAAAAAATCAGAGAGAAGAATTCATCGCGTTTTACGATACGGAGCTGCCGCCAAGCCCTAAAACCTCTCGGGAGGGCTGATCTGGAGTCCGTTCGAGGCTCCGGAGAGGGGAATCCGTCGCCATCGTCATCATCAACCATCCTCCATCGCCAATTTCATGATGCTCACCGCTGTGCGTGAGTAATTCCACCGTAGACTTGCTGGACGGTGATGGGTTGGATGGGATCTATCATGTAATCGAGTTATTTTTGTTAGGGTTTGATCCTTGGTATCCACTATGTTCTGAGATTGATGTTGCTATGACTTTGCTATGCTTAATGCTTGTCACTAGGGCCCGAGTGCCATGATTTCAGATCTGAACCTATTATGTTTTCATTAATATATGATTGTTCTTGATCCTATCTTGCAAGTCTATAGTCACCTATGATGTGTTATGATCCGTTAACCCCGGAGTGACAATTATCGGGATACTTACCGGTGATGACCGTAGTTTGAGGAGTTCATGTATTCACTATGTGTTAATGCTTTGTTCCGGTACTCTATTAAAAGGAGGCCTTAATATCCCTTAGTTTCCGTAAGGACCCCGCTGCCACGGGAGGGTAGGACAAAAGATGACACGCAAGTTCTTTTCCATAAGCACGTATGACTATATTCGGAATACATGCCTACATTATATTTACGAACTGGAGCTAGTTCTGTGTCACCCTAGATTATGACTGTTACATGATGAACCGCATCCAGCATAATTCTCCATCACCGATCCATTGACTACGAGCTTTCCACATATTGTTCTTCGCTTATTTACTTTCCCGTTGCTATTGCTATCATCACTACAAAATACCAAAAACATTGCTTTTATTACCGTTAACTTTTGTTACCGTTACCACTACTATCATATAATTTTGCTACTAAATACTTTGCTGCAGATACTAAGTTTCCAGGTGTGGTTGAATTGACAACTCAGCTGCTAATACTTGAGAGTATTCTTTGGCTCCCCTTGTGTCGAATCAATAAATTTGGCTTGAATACTTTACCCTCGAAAACTGTTGCGGTCCCCTATACTTGCGGGTTATGACGTAGCAACTCCCCCAAGCTTAAACCTTTGCTTGTCCTCAAGCAATTCAGTTGAAAAACTGAAATTGATAAAAAAACTTTCACAAACTCGGTTTGCTCTTCTTGTTGTAAATATGTAAAGCCAGGATTCAAGTTTTCAGCAAATATTATGAACTAACAATATTCACAATAACACTTAGGTCTCATGTTTACTCGTATTAATGGCATAATTAACTAGCGAGCAATAATAATAAATCTCGGATGACAACACTTTTTCAAAACAATCATCATATGATATAACAAGATGGTATCTCGCTGGCCCTTTCTGAGACCGCAAAACATAAATGCAGAGAACCTCTGAAGATCAAGGGCTGACTGGAGATTGTAATTCACGGTAGAAGAGATCCAGTCACAGTCATACTCAATGTAAACTAATAGTAATGCATACAAATGACAGTGGTGCTCTCTAACTGGTGCTTTTTAATAAGAGGATGACGACTCAACATAAAAGTAAATAGATAGGCCCTTCTTAGAGGGAAGCAGGGATTTGTAGAGGTGCCAGAGCTCTATTTTGAAATAAAGACGAATAATATTTTGAGTGGTATACTTTGATTGTCAACATAACAACCGAGAGATCTTGATATCTTCCATGCTACACACATTATAGGCGGATCCCAAGCAGAATGGTAAAGTTTATACCCCCCTACCACCAACAAACATCAATCCATGGCTTGTCCGAAACAACGGGTGCCTCCAACTAACAACAATCCTGGGGGAGTTTTGTTTGCAATTATTTTGATTTGATTTGAGAAGGGGACTGGCCATCCCGGTTACCAGCCATTTTCTCGTGAATGAGGAGCGAAGTCCACTCCTCTTGAGAATAACCCGCCTAGCATGGAAGATATAGATAGCCCTAGTTGATACATGAGCTATTTGAGCATACAGAACAGAATTTCATTTGAAGGTTTAGAGTTTGGCACGTAAAAATTTACTTGGAACAACAGGTTGATAATGCATATAGGAAGGTATGGTGGACTCATATGGAATAACTTTTGGGGTTTATGGAGTTGGATGCACAAGCAGTATTCCCGCTTAGTACAAGTGAAGGCTAGAAAGAGACTGGGAAGCGACCAGCTAGAGAGCGACAACAGTCATGAACATGCATTAAAATTAATCAACAATGAATGCAAGCATGAGTAGGATATAATTCACCATGAACATAAATATCATGGAGGCTATGGTGATTTGTTTCAACTACATGCGTGAACATCTGCCAAGTCAAGCCACTCGAATCGTTCAAAGGAGGATACCACCCTATCATACCACATCACAACCATTTTAATAGCATATTGGCACGCAAGGTAAACCATTATAAACTCCTAGCTACTTAAGCATGGCATGATCAACTATAATCTCTAATTGTCATTGCAAACATGTTTCATTCATAATAGGCTAATCAGGAACGATGAACTAATCATATTTACAAAAACAAGATAGGCCGAGTTCATACTAGCTTTTCTCATCTCAATCAGTCTATCATATATCGTCATTATTGCCTTTCACTTGCACGACCGAACGGTGTGGATAATAATAATAGTGCATGTGCATTGGCCTAAGCTGGAATCTGCAAGCATTCAATATACAGGAGAAGACAAGGTAATATGGGCTCTTCGTTGGATCAACAATAATTCATATGGGAGTCACTCAACATTTTCATCATGGTCTTCTCCTCCCGACCCCCAAAGAACAAGAAAAGAAATGAAACTATTTACACGGGAAAGCTCCCAACAAACAAAAGAACAACGAGAAATCTTTTTGGGTTTTCTTTTAGTTATTACTACTAGAGGCATGGAAAGTAAACTAGCTAAAAGCTACAACTAATTTTTTTGGTTTTTCTTAAGGTTTTTCAAACAGACAAGAAGAAGGCTTAAAACATAAAATAAACTAGCATGGATGATACAATGAAAAAGTATGAGCACCGACAACTGGCATGAGTGTGTGAACATGAATGTAATGTCGGTGAGAAATACTTACTCCCCCAAGCTTAGGCTTTTGGCCTAAGTTGGTCTATGCCCATGGATGGCCTGGTGGATATCCGAAGTTGAAGCTGGGGTCGTATTGAGATGCAGACGCTACTACCTCATGAGTTGCGGCTTGGAGGCGAACTGCCTCTGTCCTTCTCTCATACTCATGCACCTCCTCCCTGGTTATAACATATCTTCCTTTTGCCTGAAAGTCAAAGAAAGTGCGACGCCTGTCAAAAATTAGTCGTTACTGGAGAGGTTGTTCATTCCTCTCAATAAAATGATGGCGAACCATAGCGTTACAATCTAGATGAGCAGGAGACAACTCCATATCATTTTCATGTACGGGTACCTCAAAAAAATTAGCTAAACGGGTTGCATAAATTCCACCAAACAAATCTTCAATAATACTGTTATGATGCAACCTACGTGCAACAATGGCCGCCAAGTTGTATGGTTTATCTCCTAATACATCACTCTTGAGAACACTAAGATCGGGAACACACATGTGACATGCCTCATCCTTACCATTGATGCATCTACCTATAAAGAGAGCAAAACAATGTATGGCAGGAAAATGAATGCTCCCAATGGTAGCTTGTGTTATTTTTCTAGATTCCCCCACAGTGATACTAGCAAGAAATTCTTTAAACTCAGATTTGCGAGGTTCACTAACATTACCCCACTTCGGGAGTTTACAAATAGTATTAAAATCTTCTAAGTCCATGGTATAAGATTTACCATAGAGATCAAATAGGACAGTGTGAGAATTGCATGATGATGTAAATTTAAACCTTCTCACAAAGGAATCAGTCAGGTGATAATATTGGGGGCACTTATCTGACACGAAGCCCTCAAGTTCAGCATTATGCACATCCGTGTCAAATTCCTCCTTAATTCCTGCTTGGACCATAAAATCTTCTGACGGCCATTCACAAGGCCGCACTTGAGCTTCTCTTGGTAGTTCATAGTCCGGCTCACGTATCGCGGGCCTGGTTCCTTGCTTCCTTGAGGAAACACATTGATACATTTTCCTAAACATATTTCTTCCTCTGAGAATTTTTTTGAAATTTTTAGTAACTCAAAATAAAATTGAACCAAACTCAACAAGATTAATAGCAACTACTCCCACAAGTGCCTAGAGGCTATATCATGCATTAGAACTACTTGGGACCATATAAATTTGATATGCAAGCTCAAGAACAGGGTCACCTAAACAGCAAAAATTTGCAATAAATAAAGCACTAGAAAAAAAACTAATTGGACCATTGGAGAAGTCATATACTGAAGAACAATCCCCCAAAGCAGTTTTGTCAATGGAGCTTTGAGCAAGGAGATCGAAAATGGCAGCAAGATGAGCTAGAACTCGGGTTTGAGCTGGTGGATGATTTTTTCTGAAGGAAGACGAAGTATGTGGGCGCATGAATAAGTGGAGGGGGCCCACGTGGTGTCCATGAGGTAGGGGCGCGCCCTAGACCCTCGTGGCCAGTGGTGGCCCCCTCTGGTGTCTTCTCGGTGCCAATAATTCTTAAATATTCTAGAAAAAATCATATTTCATTTTCGGGGCATTTGGAGAACTTTTATTTTCGGAGTATTTTTAATAGCAAGGATAATTCAGAAAACATATAGAAAATACTATTTTTGCTTTATTTAATCTAAATAACAGAAAGTAAAAAGAGGGTACAGAGAGTTGTGCTTTCTAACTTCATCCATCTCATGCTCATCAAAATGAATCCACTAACAAGGTTGATCAAGTCTTGTTAACAAACTCTTTCCAAATAACATGAAACCGGAGAATTTTCGAATAACACTAGGTTACCTCAACGGGGATATGCATATCCGCAACAATAAGAATATCATATTTTTCTTGACAATAGGAAGAGGAAATTCAAAACCTCCAATAGTAATTGTTGGATTTTTTCCAATAGAATTGATACTGTGGACTTGAGGTTGTTTCCTCGAAAAGTGTACCGTATGCTCATTACCACTAACATGAAAAGTGACATTGCCTTTGTTGCAATGAATAACAGCCCCTGCAGTATTCAAAAAGGGTCTACCAAGGATAATCGACATACTATCATCCTCGGGAATGTCAAGAATAACAAAGTCCGTTAAAATAGTAACGTTTGCAACCACAACAGGCACATCCTCACAAATAACGATAGGTATAGAAGTTGATTTATCAGCCATTTACAAAGAATTTTCAGTAGGTGTCAACTTATTCAATTCAAGTCTATGATATAAAGAAAGAGGCATAACACTAACACCGACTCCAAGATCACATAGAGTAGTTTTAACATAGTTTCTTTTAATGGAGCATGGTATAGTTGGTACTCCTGGATCTCCTAGTTTCTTCGGTATTCCACCATTAAAAGTATAATTAGCAAGCATGGTGGAACTTTCAGCTTCCGATATCTTTCTTTTGTTAGTAACAATATCTTTCATATACTTACCGTAAGGATTCATTTTAAGCATATCAGTCAAACGCATACGCAAAAAGATAGGTCTAATCATTTCAGCAAAGCGCTCAAAATCCTCATCATCCTTTTTCTTGGATGGTCTAGGAGGAAAAGGCATGGGTTTCTGAACCCATGGTTCTCTTTCTTTATCGTGCTTCCTAGAAACAAAGTCTCTCTTATCATAACATTGATTCTTTGATTGTGGGTTATCAAGATCAACAGCATGTTCAATCTCTACATCATTGTCATTCCTAGGTTGAGCATCAACATGAACATCATCATTAACATTATTACTAGGTTCATGTTCATTACTAGATTGTGTTTCAGCATCAGAAATATAAATATCATTGGGATTCTCAGGTGTGTCAACAACAGGTTCACTAGAAGCATGCAAAGTCCTATCATTTTTCTTTTTCTTCTTCTTAGAAGAACTAGGTACATCAACATTAATTCTTTGAGAATCTTTCTCAATTCTCTTAGGGTGGCCCTCAGGATACAAAGGTTCCTGAGTCATTTTACCCCCCATTCACAACTCTAACAGCATTATCAATTTTCTTATCGTTTATTTCATTGAGCAAATCATTCTGAGCCTTAAGCACTTGTTCTACTTGAGTGGTAACCATAGAAGCATGTTTACTAATAAGTTTAAGTTCACCTTTAACTCTAGACATATAATCACTCAAGTGTTCAATCATATAAGCATTACATTTCAATTGTCTACCAACATAAGCATTGAAGTTTTCTTGTTTAACAATAAAATTATCAAACTCATCTAAGCATTGGCTAGCAGACTTATTATGAGGAATATCACGTTCATAAAATCTATAGAGATAATTTACCTTTACTACCTGTGTGGGGTTATCAAGACCATGTATCTCTTCAATTGGTGGTAAATTCTTAACTTCTTCAGCTTTAATACCTTTTTCTTTCATAGATTTCTTTGCCTCTTGCATATATTCAGGACTGAGAAATAGAATACCCCTTTTCTTCGGAGTTGGCTTAGGAGTTGGTTCAGGAAGTGTCCAATCATTTTCATTACTCAACATATTATTCAATAGCAATTCAGCTTGATCAACAGTTATTTCACAGAAAACACAACTAGCACAACTATCCAGGTGGTCTCTGTAAGCATCGGTTAGTCCATTATAAAAGATATCAAGTATTTCATTTTTCTTGAGAGGATAATCAAGCAGAGCATTAAATAATTGGAGAAGCCTCCCCCAAGCTTGTGGTGGACTCTCTTCTTCAATTTACACAAAATTATATATTCCCCTTAAGGCAGCTTGTTTCTTATGAGCAGGGAAATATTTAGCAGAGAAGTAATAAATCATATCCTGGGGACTACGCACACAACCAGGATCAAGAGAATTATACCATGTTTTAGCATTACCCTTTAATGAGAACGGAAATAATCTATTATATATATTAAAGAAGTCAAACAAGCCATCACGTTCATCCACATAGATTAAATTATCTTGACCATCAATTTTATATATTAACGGTTAAGATATAATGTATGTAGCGTTACATACAAATATAGGTGCGTCCAAACAGTTTGGCATGACACGTACAAATAATTCAGCACATCTTTCGTGCAAGTCATATGTTTTTCTATTATAAAACTCTCTCCTAATGCTCAAAAACAAACTCTCTCCTAGACAATTGAAAGTATACGTTCGATGGGATCGTGATTAAAGCAACGCTGCCATCTGTCATAAAAAAACCACTCCTAAATAGCTAGAAAAAGGCACTGCCAGCTATAGAGTCCGAGCGCCACTCCAAAAAAAACATGAGTCCGATCAGAACTTCCATCCAAGTCCTATGTTTTTTCTATTAAAAAATTCTATCCTAGAGAATTAGAAGTGAACGTGTGCTAGATGTGAAAAAAAAGGTGAACGTATGGTGGGGATTGTAAAGCAAGGCCGCCCGCTCCCGTAAAAACAGCATGGCTACCCAACAGGTTAAAATAGGCACGCCTTCCAACTCAAAAAACAAGTCAAAGTGCACCGCAAAAAAAACAAGAGTCAAATCTTCTATTTTTTTTCTTTCCTTTTTCCTGCTTTTGAGGGGAAAAGCATCAGATCACAATTCTTCATTTAGTGACATCATTTATGATCTTAGCCAAAAAAATTAGGATATGATTATATGAAATTAATCAATCTGGACGGCTATCTTAGTGCTTCACTTGGGATCAGAAACTTTCTCTAATTCTCAAAAAAAAACTTTCTCTACCCATGAGCGATAACAAGCTTTCTCTACCCAGATAAGAAAAAGTGCATGTATACGTACATAGCATAGAGTTCCGGGCAAACTAATTCTCAATATACTTTTGTTTAATAATGAAATATTTCTACAATAGGATGTTAGCAGCAACAAAATTTGTATCGACAACAGATACTCAAAATATGTCAACATCTAAATAAGTGCCAAAAATAATATTCTTATTTCGAAACTATAAAAAATTATGTGATGTTCTGTAGCCAAAAAGAGCGGTCATGAGGCATATCCACGGGATTCAAGTATATCATGTTGATTCGGAGTGTTGACCTCATGAAGATACGGTATTAAGGAGCTGCTGGGGCAGATGACTAGGGAATAGTGAGGACATAAAAGAAATACTAGAAAATACATTGGTCCACATGGGCTAAATAATTCTTTATGTTTATCATATGATAGGTCCTAATTTCGATAATTCAGATTAAAAACTGGAACTAAAAGTTATATGTGTATTAGTAGCCAAATCAGCTATGATAGAAATCAATCTGAAGCAATCCATATTGCTTGAAGCGCATGCAATAGCATAATTGCAAATGCCGCCAGTTAACCAATTAATCATTCTAATCGGTTTTATGTAGATTATGAGAATGAATCTTATTTGATAGCCATAAAATAACATCTAAAGATGGTTTTCCCGCGAGCAAGAATGCAAAAGAAAAAGTTACTTATATGGCATCTTGTGATTTTTTCAAACAACAAAAAACACTGCTAACTAAAAGGCAGATGTGGTAGTAAATATTTTGTAGAGACTCACTAGAAATATAAGTATGATTTTCATCAGGATATTAAAATAGTAGTGCCGTGAAAAGAAGCCTAAAAATGATTATATCAAGCTAAGTAACACATCTCCTTGGATTTCACTTTTGTAAAACTTCTCTAAGGACAATGTATAGGTGAATATAGTCTAATACAAATTAACATTGCAGGAAACATTATTGACAAAAAACTACGTACAACAATATGTAATATATTTACGGCCACAAATACACGAGCCACCACACCGGTAATGTTTAATCCCGTGGAGGACGAAAACCCATGATAGGATGTAAGACATTCATATTTATATTTATTCTAATGTTGGTGTTTATTTATATACTGAAAATACCAAAAAAGACTTTTGCTTCCTTTTATGTCATTGCAAGTGGACGATGAATGTAAAATAGACCGAGAGCGAGAAAAATGTGTGTTGCCTAACTTTCTAATATTAACTGCTAATATATTCATGATATTTTGATTGTCAATAAAAATAGTGTCAATTTATCATTTATTTACTTAATTTACCAACATCCTATCTGGCATATTCATATGAAAGTAATGAACAAATTAGTTACAAGTTAACAATCTAGCCGCGCGAATGCGCGGGATCACTCTGCTAGTTTAAGAATAAAGTAATAGCGAGTTTTCTCATCATTAGTGAACAGAGTGGCTATATCATTGAATTTAGTAAAATGTGCCACAACAGTTTCAGATTCATAGCCATAAAAACGATCAAATTCAACCAAAGTAATTAACTCAGGGTCGACAGAGAAATCATAATCCTTCAGCAATACAGATAGGTGAAGTAGCAAAAGCAGGGTCATATTTTATTCTAGCATTTAAAGATTTTTCTTTAAGATTAGCTAGTAATTTCTTAAGATCATATCTATCATTGCAAGTTAAGAAGTCTCTAGCAGTTTCTTCATCCATAACATAACCCTCAGGCACATCAGGCAATTCATATCTAGGGGGAGAATCTTCATCATCACTTTCATCAATATTACCAGTTTCAATAATTTCATTCTCTCTAACCCTAGCAAGCTGTTCATCAAGAAATTCACCTAGTGGCACATTATTATCAAGCATAGAAGTAGTTTCATCATAAGTATCATGCAAAGCAGAAGTGGCATCATCAATAACATGCGACATATCAGAATAAATAGCAGGTGTAGGTGTCGCAAGTTTACACAGAACAGAAGGTGAATCAAGTGCAGAGCTAGCTTGCAGTTCCTTATCTCCCCTCGTAGTTGAGGGAAAAGTATTGGTTATTTCATCTTTCAAGTTCTTCATAGTGATCAGCAGATATAAATCCCAAGTGACTCAAAGAATAGAGCTATGCTCCCGGGCAACGGCGCCAGAAAATAGTCTTGATAACTCTCAAGTATAGGGGATCGCAACAGTTTTCGAGGGTAGAGTATTCAACCCAAATTTATTGATTTGACACAAGGGGAGCCGAAGAATATTCTCAAGCATTAACATTTGAGTTGTCAATTCAATCGCACTTGAAAGACTTAATATCTGCAACAAAGTATTTAGTAGCAAAGTAATATGGAAGTAACGGTCACGGTGGCAAAAGTAACAATATTGGTTTTGTAGTGATTGTAACAGTAGCAACGGAAAAGTAACTAAGCAAAGATATATATGTGAAAAGCTCGTAGGCAATGGATGAGTGATAGATAATTATGTCGGATGTGATTCCTCATGCAAGAGTTATAACATAGGGTGACACAGAACTAGCTCCAGTTCATCAATGTAATGTAGGCATGTATTCCGAATATAGTCATACATGCTTATGGAAAAGAACTTGCATGACATCTTTTGTCCTACCCTCCCATGGCAGCGGGGTCCTATTGGAAACTAAGGGATATTAAGGCCTCCTTTTAATGGAGTACCAGACCAAAGCATTAACACATAGTGAATACATGAACTCCTCAAACTACGATCATCACCGGTAAGTATCCCGATTATTGTCACTTCGGGGTTAACGGATCATAAAACATAATAGGTGACAATAGACTTGCAAGATAGGATCAAGAACTCACATATATTCATGAAAACATAATAGGTTTACATCTGAAATCATGGCACTCGGGCCCTAGTGACAAGCATTAAGCATAGCAAAGTCATAGCAACATCAATCTTAGAACATAATGGATACTAGGGATCAAACCCTAACAAAACTAACTCAATTACATGAGAAATCTCATCCAACCCTTCACCGTCCAGCAAGCCTACGATGGAATTACTAACGCACGGTAGTGAGCATCATGAAATTGGTGATGGAGAAAGGTTGATGATGACGATGGCGACGGATTCCCCTCTCCGGATCCCCGAACGGACTCCAGATCAGCCCTCCCGAGAGAGATTAGGGCTTGGCGGCGGCTTCGTATCGTAAAACGCAATGAATCCTTCTCTCTGATTTTTTTCTCCCCGAACCTGAATATATAGAGTTGGAGTTGAGGTCGGTGGAGCATCAGGGGGCCCACGAGACATGGGGCACACCCCCACCCTCGTGGACAGGGTTTGGGCCCCTGGACTTTATTCTTTCGCCAATATTTTCTATATATTCCAAAAATATTCTCCGTTGATTTTCAGGTCATTCCGAGAACTTTTATTTCTGTACAAAAATAACACCATGGCAATTCTGCTGAAAACAACGTCAGTTCGGGTTAGTTCCATTCAAATCATGCAAGTTAGAGTCCAAAATAAGGGGCAAAAGTGTTTGGAAAATTAGATACGTTGGAGATGTATCAGTCTTCTGGTCCATAAAAAATCCACAAATTAAAAGTTTCGCTGCGTTTGGACTCCATTTGGTATTGATTTCCTGCGATGTAAAAAACAAGCAAAAAACAGCAACTGGCGCTGGGCACTATGTCAATAGGTTAGTACCGAAAAATGATATATAATAATTATAAAATGATTGGAAAACATCCAAGAATGATAATATAACAGCATGGAACAATAAAAAAGTATAGATACGTTGGAGACGTATCACTGCGCCAAAGTTGGAGTGCTCCAGGAATAAGGCTAGTTGGATGCATAGTTCGCAGTGCTTACAAAACCGATGTGTCTTCCTCAAAAAACTGTGGGATAGCAAGATGGAGTAGACTACTTCACCAAGAAGGAGCCAACTTTAAGATTAGGAGCGTGGAGTGAGACGTGGCAGGAGCCGACAATGAGTACATCTGTTTCATCAACCAGGTCTTCTTCAACTTGTGTAGAAGATGACCGTGGGAATGGTCCAGGGCCTTTTGGAGCTGGTGAAGCACAGGGGGGAGTCGGACATTATGCCTCATGTCGATCTCGAGTCAGGCCCCGATAACTTTTACCTTGTAGGCCTGTGACTGGTTTGCCTTCAAGGGAAGACCTGCCCCTTACTTGTTCAACCAGATTGTCTTTCACGGACGACTACAGGCACCTGAACATCAGAATCGGGGTCGGCAACATGGCGAAGGTCGACGCCAGCAAGGCCGCTACGTAGCATGCCACGCTGACCCTCACAATCATCGTCGAAGACAAGGTACGAAACGCGCTGGCGATGATCGTCCACATCGTGTGCGAGGCCGAAAGATTCCCGATGGTCCGCCAGGTTTCCATGGTAATCATGTCATCTTATTTGTGTGTGTTTGTAGTATTATTTGTTGCTCTTGAATCCTAAATTCGTAGGGTAGGGGGGGGGGGTGGTGCCGGCCGGGGGGGGTGGGGGGCATGGCCCCCTTGCATGTAAAGTAATAAAAAACTTTGTGTTTGCCCCCCAAATGATTTGTAATTTGTGTTTGGCCCCTTCTTTTAGTGATTCCTTGCTCCGTCCATGTTTGTCCATTCATGCATCCAACAAGTTGAGTGGGTCGGTGTGTGAAAACCTTGTCTGCCCAAAAATTGGAGTGCACCAATGTTCAAAAAAAGTTGGAGTGCACCAGCAATAAGGCTAGCTGGAGCATAGTGCGCAGTGCTTACAAACCCGACGTGTCACCCTAAAAACAATGGGATAACAACCTGGAGCGGACTTCTACACCAACTAGTAGCCAACCTCGAGATTAGGAGCGTGGAGTGGGACGTGGTAGTAGCCGACAAAGAGTACACAACATGATAAACCAGGTCTTCTTCAACCTTTTGCAGAAGACAACGATGGGAATGGTCCAGGGCCTTTCAAAGCTGGTTAAGCACAAGGGGGAGGCAGACATTCTCCTCTGCGTTGATCTCATGTCCGTCCCCGATAACTTTTACGTTAGAGGCCTCCGACTAGTTCACCTTCAACGTCAAGATCTTCATCCTTCCTCGTTCAACGAGGCCGCTACGTAGAATGCCAAGTCGGACCTTGCAGGCTACAAGGTCGGCCGAACCATTGTCGAAGAGGAGGTACACAAGGTTCTTGAGATGTTTGTCCTCATCGTGTGCGAGGCCCATCGCTTCACAATGGTCCTCCAGGTTTGTAAGGCAATCATGCCATCTTATTTTTGTGTGTATGTACTATTATTTTTTTGCTCATTCCATAGAAAGAAACATTTAAGAGAGAGAGAGAGGGTGGGGGGAGGCGGCATGGCACCCTCCAAGATTGAGAAAATTGCACATATATCCTCCCAGTCCGTCCAGTGCCCTGCTCGCGGCGACCGTAAAAGGTCGAAGACGTTCATCATCCAATGCCATGAGATACACGCTAGGAACTGAGAAGACTAGAGAATTTCGGGAACCATGCCAATACGTCCCTACCCAAGCGAGGAGACACTCGGATCTTGACAATTTTGTCGATGTCAGCTTGGAGGAAATGTTGTTACAACACGTCAGGCCTCTACACGCCATGAAGATCTAGCAGCTCTGAAACTTGATAGAGATGACACCTTCCAAGATTGAGAATATTGCACATATATCCTCCCAGTCCATCCAGTGCCCTGCTCGCGGCGACCGTAGAAGGTTGAAGATACACGCTATGATGTGCACATAGGAAAAAAGTACATCTACAAATATTACATTAGGAACTGAGAAGACTAGAGAATTTCGGGAAACATGCCAATACGTCCCTAGCCAAGCGAGGAGATACACGGATCTTGAGAATTTTGTCGATGTCGGCTTGGAGGAAATGTTGTTCCAACACGTCAAGCCTCCACACGCCATGATGATCTAGCAGCTCCGAAACTTGATAGAGATGACACCTTCCCTGCGTAGTAACATGTCTCGCAAAATATTCCTAGGGAATTAATCTGTCACGTCATATGCACACCCCTTCATCACCATTACCAATACGGGCCCTTCTTCTATAGCTCCAGTCCATGTTGTACCGCGGCCATGTTGCCGAAGCATTTCCAGAGAAGATTGTATCTTCTATTTGACAATTAATGCTTGTGCATCTAATCATAAACGAAGGGTTGGTCATTTGATATCGCGAGACTCTAAATCTGATGTAACATCTCGATCAGAAGGGCTTTGTCGCAGTCCTCCTGAGCCTGATATGACATCAGAGTTAGACGATCATGTTTATTACAAGCAGCAAGAAAATCGGTAGCTACTAATGAAGACAGAGTTTGTGGGCTAGGGTGGCCGAGGCGACGGTGCCACACATCACCGGAGGAGATAGTGGTGGAGAGAGCAGCGCGCCAAGTCTGGTTATTGCCATAAAAAGGGTAGAGGTCGCCGGTACTAGCGGAGATTATGATGACTTTCCTGCTGCGAAGGTCCTTCACAAGAAAACCTAATGGGTAAAATCTATAGAGCAAGAATTGTCTTTAGTAAATTGACGAAAAGAAATAAGGCTAGTAACAACAGTGGGAGAAAATAAAACATCACGTAGATGAAAGTTGTGGGGAGGGAGAGAAGTGAAGCCGGTGACCTGGATGTGAAGATGAATGCCATTGCCAGAAACAATGCTAGATAAATTACGCTTTCATCGAGAATTCGAGAAGGTGAGGTTACCATGGTTGCCGGTGACGTGGGAGGAAGCGCCGCTGTCGAGGTACCATTCATAGGAGGGAGATCCATTGTTAAGCCTTGAGAGCTATATGCGGCTTGCAGCATGGCAAGATGATCCCATGATGGCTGTTGCAGAGGGATTGGCGCAGGGTAGGCGGGGAGCTGCATCGGGTAGGCATGCGCGTGGGAGCCCGGGCAAGGGCCTAGCACACCGGCGCTGTTGGGCGGAATCCAGCCAGGACGCGAACCGGACAAAGCCATCCCGTAGGGCGCGAAGAACCCCATGTATGACCTAAGCTGGGGCGTGTAGGGGTTGGTGTTGACGCCGCGCCCGCCTTGGTCGCCGCGGCCGCGCCCACGATCTGCACCGTCCGGACACGAACTGGAGCCTCATCCATGCTATGCGCCGTCGTGATCTGGGGGCACTCGGAGAAGTGGTCGCCGCGGTCACCCTACCATGCGAAAGAGGGAGCCGCCTGACCAGAAGAGCCCGCGGGAGGGGCGGCGCTGCCGTGGATGGCAAGGATCGTGGCGCTCTCATCTGCGGAGCGCTGGGCCAGGTTCTCCTCGGAAAGCTTGAGACGGGAGAACACCGTCTCGAAGGGTGGCAATGGCACCGTGTCCCCCAAGACGACACGGATGGTGTCGAGGTGCTTCTCGATGCCATGGAGGAATTGGGTGGTGAGGTCCACCTCGGTGACGGCGTGGTCGATGTCGGCGAGCCCGGCGGTGAGGATCTTCATACGGCGAGCATACTCGGTGATGGAGAGGTCCCCCTGCTTGAGGTTGCGGTACTACCGGTTGAGCATCATATACCGAGCAGCCCGATTGGCGAAGAACTAGTCGCGGATCCGAGACCAGAGCTCGTATGTGGAGGTGGCGCCGTGATGTCTACTACACAACGTTCTTCTGGTAGACGTTGTTGGGCCTCCAAGTGCAGAGGTTTGTAGGACAGTAGCAAATTTCCCTCAAGTGCATGACCTAAGGTTTATCAATCAGTGGGAGGCGTAGGATGAAGACGGTCTCTCTCAAACAACCCTGCAACCAAATAACAAAGAGTCTCTTGTGTTCCCAACACACCCAATACAATGGTAAATTGTATAGGTGCACTAGTTCGGCGAAGAGATGGTGATACAAGTGCAATATGGATGGTGGATATAGGTTTTTGTAATATGAAAATATAAAAACAGCAAGGTAGCAAGTGGTAAAAGTGAGCGAAAACGGTATTGCAATCTGTTGAAACAAGACCTAGGGTTCATACTTTCACTAGTGCAAGTTCTCTCAACAATAATAACATAATTGGATCATATAACTATCCCTTAACATGCAACAAAGAGTGACTCCAAATTCACTAATATCGGAGAACAAACGAAGAGATTATTGTAGGGTACGAAACCACCTCAAAGTTATTCTTTCTGATCGATCTATTCAAGAGTCCGTAGTAAAATAACACGAAGCTATTCTTTCCATTCAAACTATCATAGAGTTCGTACTAGAATAACACCTTAAGAAATAAATTATCCAAAACCCTAATGTCACCTAGATACTCCAATGTCACCTCAAGTATCCGTGGGTATGATTATACGATATGCATCACACAATCTCAGATTCATCTATACAACCAACACAAAGAACTTCAAAGAGTGCCCCAAAGTTTCTATCGGAGAGTCAGGATGAAAACGTGTGCCAACACGAGGTCACGAAACTCACAAGTTGATCACCAAAACATACATCAAGTGGATCATGTGATATCGCATAGTCACCACAGATAAGCACATGCAAGACATACATGAAGTGTTCTCAAATCCTTAAAGACATAATCCAATAAGATAACTTTAAAGGGAAAACTTTATCCATCACAAGAGAGTAGAGGGGGAGAAACATCATAAGATCCAACTATAATAGCAAAGCTCGCGATACATCAAGATCGTGCCGAATCAAGAACACGAGAGAGAGAGAGAGAGAGAGAGAGATCAGACACATAGCTACTGGTACATACCCTTATCCCCGAGGGTGAACTACTCCCTCCTTGTCATGGAGAGCGCCGGCATGATGAAGATGGCCACCGGAAATGGATTCTCCCCTCCGACAGGATGTCGGAACGTGTCTAGATTGGTTTTCGATGGCTACAGAGGCTTGCGGCGGCGGAACTCCCGATCTAGGTTTGTTTTGGGGGGTTTTTGTATTTATAGGAATTTTTGGTGTAGGTCTCACGTCAGGGGGTCTACGGATCATCCACGAGATAGGGGCCCACGCCAGGGGGGTAGGGCGCGCCCCCACCCTCGTGGACAGCCCGGGACTCTTCAGGCCCAACTCTTTTACTCTGGGGGCTTCTTTTGGTCCATAAAAAATCATCAAAAAATGGCACGTCAATTGGACTCCGTTTGGTATTCCTATTCTGTGATACTCAAAAACATGGAAAAAACAGAAACTGGCACTGGGCTCTAGGTTAATAGGTTAGTCCCAAAAATCATATAAAATAGCATATAAATGCATATAAAACATCCAAGATGGATAATATAATAGCATGGAACAATAAAAAATCATAGATACGTTGGAGACGTATCAAACATCCCCAAGCTTAATTCCTGCTCGTCCTCGAGTAGGTAAATGATAAAAACATAATTTTTGATGTGGAATGCTACCTAACATACTTTTCAATGTAATTTTCTTTATTGTGGCATGAATATTCAGATCCGAAAGATTCAAGACAAGAGTTTAATATTGACATAAAAACAATAACACTTCAAGCATACTAACAAAGTAATCATGTCTTCTCAAAATAACATGGCCAAAGAAAGCTATCCCTACAAAATCATATAGTCTGGCTATGCTCTATCTTCATCACACAAAATATTTAAATCATGCACAACGCCGATGACAAGCCAAGCAATTGTTTCATACTTCTGATGTTCTCAAACTTTTTCAATATTCACGCAATACATGAGCGTGAGCCATGGATATAGCACTATAGGTGGAATAGAATGGTGGTTGTGGAGAAGAAAAAATGGAGAGAATAGTCCCACATCAACTAGGAGTATCAACGGGCTGTGGAGATGCCCATCAATAGATATCAATGTGAGTGAGTATGGATTTCCATGCAACAGATGCACTAGAGCTATAAGTGTATGAAAGCTCAAAAAGAAACTAAGTGGGTGTGCATCCAACTCGCTTGCTCACGAAGACATAGGGCATTTTGAGGAAGCCCATCGTTGGAATATACAAGCCAAGTTCTATAATGAAAGATTCCCAGTAGTATATGAAAGTGACAACATAGGAGACTCTCTATCATGAAGATCATGGTGCTACTGTGAAGCACAAGTGTGGTAAAATAATAGTAGCATTGCCCCTTCTCTCTTTTTCTCTCATTTTTTGTTTTTTTTAGTTTTGTTTTTTGGGCCTTCTCTTTTTTATGGCCTCTTTTTTCTCTTCTGTTTTCGTCCCGAGTCTCATCCCGACTTGTGGGGGAATCATAGTCTCCATCATCCTTTCCTCACATAGGACAATGCTCTAATAATGATGACCATCACACTTTTATTTACTTACAACTCAAGAATTACAACTCGATACTTAGAACAAAATATGACTCTATATGAATGCCTTCGGCGGTGTACCGGGATGTGCAATGACTCATGAGTGACATGTATGAAAGAATTATGAACGGTGGCTTTGCCACAAATACGATGTCAACTACATGATCATGCAAAGCAATATGACAATGATGGAGCGTGTCATAATAAATGGAACGGTGGAAAGTTGCATGGCAATATATCTCGGAATGGCTATGGAGATGCCATAATGGGTAGGTATGGTGGTTGTTTTGAGGAAGATATATGGTGGGTTTATGGTACCGGCGAAAGTTGCACGGTACTTGAGAGGCTAGAAATGGTGGAAGGATGAGAGTGCGTATAATCCATGGACTCAACATTAGTCATAAAAACTCACATACTTATTGTAAAAGTCTATTAGTTATCGAAACAAAGTACTAAGCGCATTCTCCTAGGGGGATAGATTGGTAGGAAAAGACCATCGCTCATCCCCGGCCGCCACTCATAAGGAAGACAATCAATAAATAAACCATGCTCCGACTTCATCACATAATGGTTCACCATACGTGCATGCTACGGGAATCACAAACTTTAACACAAGTATCTCTCAAATTCAAAACTACTCAACTAGAATGACTCTAATATTATCATATTCATATCTCAAAACAATCATCAAGTATCAAACTTCTCATAGTATTTAATGCACTTTATATGAAAGTTTTTATTATACCCATCTTGGATGCCTATCATATTAGGACTAATTTTATAGCCAAAGAAAATTACCATGCTGTTCTAAAGGACTCTCAAAATAATATAAGTGGAGCATGAGAGATCGATAATTTCTATAAAATAATACCACCACCATGCTCTAAAAGATATAAGTGAAGCACTAGAGCAAACGACAAACTACTCCTAAAGATATAAGTGAAGATCAATGAGTAGTTAAATAATTATGTAACTATGTGAAGACTCTCTAACATTTAAGAATTTCAGATATTGAGATATTATTCAAACAACAATCAAAACAAAAGAAAATAAAATGACGCTCCAAGCAAAACACATATCATGTGGTGAATAAAAATATAGCCTCAAGTAAAGTTACTGATGAACGAAGACGAAAGAGGGGATGCCTTCCGGGGCATCCCCAAGTTTAGGCTCTTGGTTGTCCTTGAACATTACCTTGGGGTGCCTTGGGCATCTCCAAGCTTAGGCTCTTGCCACTCCTTATTCCATAGTCCATCAAATCTTTACGCAAAACTTGAAAACTTCACAACACAAAACATAACAGAAAACTCGTAAGCTCCGTTAGTATAAGAAAATAAATCACCACTTAGGTACTGTTGTGAACTCATTCTAAATTCATATAGGTGTAATATCTACTTTATTCCAACCTCTCTATGGTTCATACCCTCCGATACTACTCATAGATCCATCAAAATAAGCAAACAACACAATGAAAATAGAATCTTTCAAAAACAGAACAGTCTGTAGTAATCTGTATCGTTCGAATACTTCCGTCACTCCAAAAATTGTCTATTAATCATCTGCAAAAAGAATCAACATAAAAGCACTCTCCAGTGGCAGCTAATCTCGTGAGCGCAAAAGTTTCTGTTTTTTGCAGCAAGATCGCAAAGACTTCACCCAAGTCTTCCCAAAGGTTCTACTTGGCACAAACACTAATTAAAACATAAAAACACATCTAAGCAGAGGCTAGATGAATTATTTATTACTAAACAGGAGCAAAAAGCAAAGAACAAAAATAAAATTGGGTTGCCTCCCAACAGGCGCAATCATTTAAGGCCCCTAGCTAAGCATGATGATTTCAATGATGCTCACATAAAAGATAGGAATTGAAACGTAAAGAAAGCATCATGAAGAATATAACTAGCACATTTAGATTACATCGATGTCAATTTTTTGTTCTCCTGTCTTATAATAACAATCTTAATAAAAGTCCTGGGCAAACACTTTCAAAACTAAGTATCTGTCTTCCGAACCCTGTTTCTCCCGCGGTTATATGTAGTAGTGTCACATGTGATCTCAAGGGAAGGGTTGACATATTTTTATTGAAGATGACTGTCGAGTACCAACTAGTGTCAGAAAGAATATTGCATACAAGGATGGTGTGTACTCTAGTCATCCCCTCTTCCACTGGGGAGGACTAAGGGTGGGGGTGGGGGGCAGGCCCCCCTCCAAGATTGAGAAAACTGCACATATATACTTCAAAGTTTCATGTAAAGTAGGAAAAAAAATGTGTTTTCCCCCCTCCCTCATTTAGTCATTCCTAGCTCAAACCCTGCTTGTCTAGGGCCTTTCGAAGCCGGTCAAGAACAAGGCGGAGCCGGACATTATGCTCCATGTCGGTCTCAAGTCCGGAAATGAACGGGCCACCCTAGCCATCCAGCCCCGATAACCATTACCTGTAGTCCTGCGTCTCATTCGCCTTCAAGGGCAAGACCTTTCTCATTCCTCGTTCAACTAGGTTGTCATTCATGGACGACTACAAGGGCCTCACTAGTGGAACTGGGGTCAGCCACATGGCGAAGGTCGCCGTTGGCAAGGCCGTTGCGCAGCACGCTACGTTATCCCTTGAAGGGTACAAGGCCAGTCGAACCATCGCCGAAGACGAGGTACAGATTATAGAAGCCACTAGAAATGATAGTCCTCATCGTGTGCGAGGCCCAGTGCTTCGCGATGGTCCTCAACAAGGTGCAGGCAGCATGGAGCGCTGATGGCTATGTTTCCACCAGGGTGATCAAGCTCCTTCGATGCTGATAAAAATTAAAGCCATGAATCGAAGGCATAAATACATAGATTTCTCTTTGATAGCAAGGAAAAGAAAACTCTACGTGTCGCCCTTATCTAGACTTTCAAACAAACATAGCCGTCGGGTCCAAGCTAACAATGTATCCCGCTACCTTTTCATCGGAACATCCACAAATTACACTTTACCATGTACACGGCTCCTCTTCCACGTTACCTCTACTCAAAATATCAATCAAAAACAATAACGAAATAAGCCAACAACAAGCTTAAACACGGGAACAACATGACACCGCACCGTCACCTGCTATATTACGAAACCTCCAAAGCATTCTTATTAAGGAAGACATAGGATGATCTCTAGCTTGTTGGTTGCTCACATCGATCGATGCTGGATGGTGTGTACTCTACTCACCCCCTCTTCCACTTTAAAGAAGCTAATGGTATAGGTGGGCCTGGACCCCCCAATATTGAGAAAATTGCATATATCCTTCAAAGCTTAATGTAAAGTAGCAAAACAATTGTGTTTCCCCCCCCCCTAATGATTTGTAGTTTTTGTTTGTATCCGCAACAAGGTGCTGGTAATGTGGAGCGCCGATTGACAGGTCTTCACCAGGGCGATCAAGCTCCTTCAACGCTTGATGGAATTTTATGCATGTTCATCGGTGCGGATTAGAAGAAGGCATGGGACAAAATCCCCGAGACGAGGTTGATTAAGGACTTGGGCAATATGCCGATTGTGGATGCCTCATTGGCAGCCAAGAATACCATCTTTGTTCTGCAGGCGATGGATTGCAAGAAAATCACTAACTCACCTGCGTTAGTAGGGCTTGGGCTGGCCATAGTGGTGGTATATTAGCCGGTATCATACACTTGGGAATAGTAAACAAGCTGATATGGCAGAGAATTAAAGAAAAGAGAGAGGGTTAGAGTAACATAGGTAGATACTACTCTATGATAATAAAGAAGATCATCTATGATACTACTCTATGATACTATGATACTACTCTATGATAATAAATGTTATGCTACTTTGTGTCATGCATGGTAATAAATAAGATCATCTATGATACTTCTCTATGATACTATGCACTATAAAGTGGTGGAGTGTTGTAACGCCCCGAGACCGATGTGCCAGGTGTCATCCAGTTATTCGCTGTTGTTGCCTTGTCATTGCTTGCGTTTCATGCATGTCATATCATGTCATCATGTGCTTTTCATTTGCATACATGGTCGTCTCTTGCATCCGAACATTTTCCCCGTTGTCCGTTTTGCATTCTGGCGCTCCTATGTCATCCGGTGTCCCTTTCTACCTCTTTTCGTGTGTGGGTGTTAAATGTTTCCGGATTGGACCGATACTTGTCATGCGGCCTTGTTTTACTACTGGTAGACCGCCTGTCAAGTTTCGTGCCATTTGGACTTCGTTTGATACTCCAACGGTTAACCGAGGGACCGAAAAGGCCTCGTGCATGTTGCAGTCCAACACCCTTCCAATTTTGCCCAAAACCCACCTAAACCTCCTCCATCATCTCGGTCGTTTGATCACGATCGCGTGGCCGAAAACCACACCTCATTTGGACTCTCCTAGCTCCCTCTACCTATAAATATGTGGTCTCCTCCGAAATTTCCGCACAGTCTAACCCTAACGTCTTCCTCCCCGCACCACCGGACATGTCCGCGCCGCACCGGACATGTCCACCGCCGCCGGCCACCTCGCTCCGGCCAACCAGGGGCCGACACATCATTGCCGCCGCCCCCGCGCCCAATCCCGCAGCGCCACGCGTCGGCCGCGCGCCTCCCACCTCCCGCGGCCCGCGGAGCCCATAGCGGGCCCGCGCGGGCCCAGATCCGCCGCCACCTAGATCGGTCTCCGCCGCTCGCGCGCCAGGCGCCCCTGCTCGCCGGAACCTCATCGGCCGCATCGCCGGAACGCCTGCGCCGCCGCGCCGCCATCTCCGCCGCCGTCGCCTGCTCGCACGCCGGCGCGCCCCCGCCGCCCCAAGCTGCTCTCGCCGGCGCCGCCACCTTCGGCCGCCGACCCCGCCGGACTCCGCGCCGCCGACCCGAGCACGTCGGCCCTCTCCTCCTTTCCCAACGCCGTTCCTCACCCTCGCCGGAGACGCGAGCTCGCCGGAGCTCGAGCCGCCCCTCGCCGGCATCTTCCTCCACTCCGGTCGGATCTGGTCGGGTGGACCAGATCCACCAATCCCCGGAACCAAACGGCTCCTTCCCCACGTCCCGGATATCCTCATCCCGCGTTGACTTTTCGCGGAGGTATAATTCCACTAAGTCCCCGAAGTTTCCAAATTCATATGCCTCTATTCATCATGTCGTAACTTTGCATTTGTAGCTCCGTTTTGCGCATGTAGCATATCAAAATGCTCTCCTCGACGAGTACATCATTTCTTCTCATTGCATCATTTTAATTTGAGCTCGTCTTGATGCCCAAAATGCTGTTGGAAGAGAGCTATGTGGTGAATTTGTCAGATCTGTTTCAGCAAATGGCATTTTGTCATTTTTGCCATGTTTAATGTGTGCATGCTATGACCCTGAGCTCTACATGTGTTTTGTTATATGCCATGCCATCTTTACAGAGGTGCTTGCCATGTATTTTTGTGTTATTCATGGTGACTAGCACAAGCTTGCAAAGTAGCGTAACCGGTAATGCTGATTTCAGGGACTTAGTGAAATAGTCCTTGTCCTGATTTTGTCGCTATGCCATATGGTCATGTTGTTTACTAGTGATCCGTGCCTCTTTTGAGGATGATCAGTAAGGATGTTTTGTTAACATTGTGGTGCTATATCCATCCATGTCTTTGTTTGCATTTATGGAGCACCCTAGCTTGAGTCAATCGAGCTCTACTTTTGCTATATCGTGAATCCTGGCAGATTGTTGACTTGTTAGCCATTTTGCCGAGGATGTTGATATTGATCCGTGCATGCTATGTTGTTGTTCTTGCCATGTCTAGCTTCTATGTCATGTATTCTTGATGGGTGTATGCTTAGTTTGTCATGCCATGCTCTGTAGTGAGTGCATCGAGCTCGTAAACATGCCTACTTGCTAATCTGTTTTGCATGCTCCAGTTTTTCACTAAGTCTGAATCTGTTTATGTTTTTGCCATGTTTTCACATGCTTGCCACTGTATTTTCTGATCCCTTTTGGCTCAAGGTCACTAAGGGACTTTTGTTAAGTGCTTTGAGTAGCTTCATTCCATGCCTTGCTTTGCCATGATATGTTCCTGTAGCATATAGTTTTCATGCTCTAAAGTGTACTCCTTGATGATAAATTCCAGACTTGTGTTAATTTCACTAAGTCTGAAACCTGTTATCGTTTGCACTTTTGCCATGCTTGTTTGAACCTGTTAATGGATGCATTAGCTGTAGCTCAGTTTTCATCTTTTGTCAAGCATCATGAGTGCATCCCTGCCATGTATTTTGTTGTCATGTTTGAGTGCTATAGCATATTTATTTTGATGCATTTAGATGGCTATTTGTTGTTTATCGCAGACCGGTGCCATATTTGTTTTGCTTGCCATTTCCAAACCGTGCATCTTATTCCGGTGATCTCTATATCGATTTCAACCGAAATCACCTCACCTTTCCAGTGGAACTCTTAGATTTCCAAGTTCAGGCCAGGTTCAATCATTCCTTTGCAAATCATGCATATGCATCACATACCCCATCCCGCATATCATATCATGTTCATGTGTTGGTTGTTTACTATGTTGTGTGCTTCTTTCCGGTGTTTGCTTCTCCGGGTTGGTTCCGATAATGTCGCGTTTATGAGGACCCGTTCGTCTACGTCTGTTTGTCTTCTTCATGGACTCGTTCTTCTTCCTTGCGGGATTTCAGGCAAGATGACCATACCCTCGAAATCACTTCTATCTTTGCTTGCTAGTTGCTCGCTCTTTTGCTATGCCTATGCTACGATACCTACCACTTTCTTATCATGCCTCCCATATTGTTGAACCAAGCCTCTAACCCACCTTGTCCTAGCAAACCGTTGTTTGGCTATGTTACCGCTTTGCTCAACCCCTCTTATAGCTTCGTTAGTTGCAGGTGAAGATTGGAGCTTGTTCCATGTTGGAACATGGATATTTTCTTGGGATATCACATTATCTCTTATTTAATTAATGCATCTATATACTTGGTAAAGGGTGGAAGGCTTGGCCTTATGCTTGGTGTTTTGTTCCACTCTTGCCGCCATAGTTTCCTTCATATCGGTGTTATGTTCCCGAATTTTGCGTTCCTCACGCGGTTGGGTTATAATGGGAACCCCTTGACAGTTCGCCTTGAATAAAACTCCTCCAGCAAGGCCCAACCTTGGTTTTACCATTCGCCACCTAGCCTTTTCCCTTGGGAGTCGCGCATCCCGAGGGTCATCTTTATTATAACCCCCCCGGGCCAGTGCTTGTCTAAGTGTTGGTCTAAACTAGAGCCCCTTGCAGCGCCACCTCGAGGAAACTCGAGGGCTGGTTTTAGTTGTACGGATTGCTTATCCGGTGTTGCCCTGAGAACGAGATATGTGCAGCTCCTATCAGGATGTCGGCGCATCGGGTGGTCTTGCTGGACTTGTTTTACCATTGTCGAGGATGTCTTGTAAAACTGGGATGCCGAGTCTGATCGGAATGTCTCGGGAGTAGGAATATCCTTCGTTGACCGTGAGAGCTTGTGATGGGCTAAGTTGGGACTCCCCTGCAGGGTTTTGAACTTTCGAAAGTCGTGCCCACGGTTATGGGCAGATGGGAATTTGTTAATGTCCGGCTGTAGAAAACCTGAAGTTGATCTTAATTAAAATACATCAACCGCGTGTGTAACCGTGATGGTCTCTTCTCGGCGGAGTCCGGGAAGTGAACACGGTGTTAGAGTTATGCTTGACGTAGGTTGTTCTAGGATCACTTCTTGATCATAGATTTCTCGCACGTGCTTTGCCTTCTCTTCTCGCTCTCATTTGCATATGTTAGCCACCAAATATGCTAGTCGCTTGCTGCAGCTCCACCTCATACCTTTTACCCTTACCCATAAGCTTAAATAGTCTTGATCGCGAGGGTGTGAGATTGCTGAGTCCCCGTGACTCACAGTTACTTCCAAAACCAGATTGCAGGTGCCGTTGAACCGTGCAGGTGACGCAACCGAGCTCAAGGAGGAGCTCTATGAAGATCTTGTCCTTTGTGTTGTTTCGTTCTAGTCGATCAGTAGTGGAGGGGTCGATCGGGGATCTGTGTAGCATTTGGGGTAGTCTTCTTTTATTTTGGGTTCCGTAGTCGGACCTTGTGTGTATCTGGTTGATGTAATGTTATATTCATGTAATTGTGTGAAGTGGCGATTGTAAGCCAACTATGTATCTTTTCCCTTATGTATTACATGGGTTGTGTGAAGATTACCTCACTTGCGACATTGCTTTCAATGCGGTTATGCCTCTAAGTCGTGCTTCGACACGTGGGAGATATAGCCGCATCGAGGGCGTTACAACTATGCACTATAAAGGGAGCACCATATGCTAGTATCATATATGATACTCCCCACTATGAGTAGCCTGACATGCATCGTTAGCCCTTTTAATGATGTGGCAGTCAATTGTAATAAATAAGGTGAAGAGTGAGTGTGAGGTAGTATCAAGATGTTGTTTAAATGAGAGAACTAGCTAACAGGGTGAGCCTCCAAATGCGAGGTCGTCATATTTTGTGTGTCAAAACTGTTTGAATAATATATATACATATTCAATCATATTATGCTATTGCAAATAATACATGTATTTATAGACACCACAAATGCCACGGTGAAATATATATCAAAGAGGATATATTGCATGCAACTATAAGAGAAATTTGAATGAAAGATATTAGTCTTGTAAGACCATGTGTGATTAGATTATAGAATAAGATTCGATGAAGTACTTATCCTATAATAGTTGCGTAACTGAAAAGCACGAAGTCCAAATGCTTGCTAGGAAAACACATCATAATAATAAAACAATAGAAGTAATGTAATTGTTTCTCCAGTTCAATTAAGCATCGAGTGGAGGTAACGACAAAATAAATACAATATAACTACACCTAAAATTCCTTCAATGTGTGAACAATACACCATCCAATGACCAAGAATGTGGTGACGCTCATCCTTTATTCAACAATTTCATAAAAGAAGAAATATGGTTTTGTCATAATATTGCACCTGTAATGCATAGTACTCCCTCGGATCCAAAATAAGTGTCACAATTTTGAACTAAGGTTAGTTAAACCTTAGTTCAAAACCACGCCACTAATTATGGATCAGAGGTAGTAGATTACCTATATAAAAAATTTACAATGCCACACGGTTAAGAATCAAGTGATTTTTTTGTACTATAAGCAAATGTCCATTTTAAGTTTGTTATAGACAAAAATAAAGACAAGGAAGACCTTGGAGAGGACTTTTGAAAACAAAACTATGTACAAAAGGATCTACTTCCTAAATTTTAACAAATATATATATATATATATATGTGTAAGTTCTTAAATGAAATATATTTGTAAGTTCTTAAAATTTATGAAAAAAATCACACACATATGTATCGGTTAGAAACTTACCCATGTGCATGTCAATTTTTTTATCCATGAGATTTCTGTAAAATAATGTGGTCATTTGAAACTTAATAACGCAGCATTCTCCTCTTATTTTTGTGCAGGTCACAAATTGTCATTAGGATATTAATAGGCTACTACATGGTTGAGTGAATCTTGTGATGCAAAGGACTGGGTACTCCCCCTTCTTTTAAAAAAGAGATACCTAATCAGCTATCCACGTGGACCATAGCGGTAGGCAATTTGCCATGTCAACGCAGTCCGGAGGTCTTGACAGTACTTGATGAAACGTTACCGTCGGCGTGACTGGCGGTACCCAAAATGATTAAATCATGCTAAACTTTTAAAGCAGGGTCAAATCACGCTAAACTTTGACCAAAAGATAAATAGTGGCAACAGCGGCCCCTCGAAGGCTTCACGATGTACTCGACGATGCCCAGTTTTTTTAAAGATCCAGGGATTCCTGGCTTTGCATTAACTTAGCAGAGAGCAATGGGTAAAACAAACATGGGGTGGGTGACCCGTAGGTCAAGGATTAAAGAGAAAAGAAATCGGAGAGAAAGAGAAAAGAGCTAGGGTTTTTACAGGTTACATATCTCCCGACGTATCCCCGGACGGGGGCTCTAGGTATGTCGCGCCCGCGGCGCGCCACAGATCGATGGCTCTCCTGATGGATGTGACTACCTGAGAGGCGGATGCCACCTTGCCCCTGAAAGCCAGTTTGTGGACCGGGTTGCATGTGAGCAGGCTCTTGTTGCACAACTCTCCAGATGCGCTCGTGCTTAGGCTAGTCATAGTAGGGGTAACTTAATTAGGTAGTAACTTAACACATTCTTATACAATTTTTCTTATGTGGCAAGTATTTAATGAGGAAAGAGATGGTTGTGGTAACATAATATGTTACTGTAACATAGCGCTTCCCGAGGCAAAATGAGTCTATGAGCTAATAAATAAAGCAATCTATGGTACTATTATTATGTTACTTTGCACTATGGAGGTAGTAACTTAGACTAGTGTCATATGCATGACACTAGTATAAGTTACTCCCCACTATGACCAGCCTTATTAATCGAGTCAATACATTACAGAACATAATTGCATGCATCCGGTCATGTTGCTTCTGTTTTTCCTTTTCATTTTTCCTTTTTTTATTTCCTCCATTTTATGTTTCCTTTTTGAAGAAATATATACTATTTTACAAATACATAAATATGTTTTAAGATACATAAACCATTTTTAAAATTACATGCACATTTATGTAAACTGTAAATATATGCACAATTTTTAAATTCTCATGAATATATTTTTAAATACTGTAACCCTTTTTTTACTTCATGCACATTTTTAATGCGTGCACACTTTTAGTTACATTAATATTTTAAAAATACATGGGCAATATTTACCCTATAACACCAACCATTGGATCGTGTCAAATAGATAGCCAATATTTATTCTAGATTATCATAACTTTTGTCAGAATCAGTAAATGTGTACGTGGAACGCGTGTGCATATTTCATAGAATAGATACTTTAAAGATATTTGGTAAAATATTAGTTGCACATTGATATCAGGAAAGATTTATTGCACGTTAGACATATTGAATGCTCGTCATTGAAGAAATCTTGGTCGTTTGATTGACATGAACTGATGACCAAGATTAGTTGGATCTACCAGTTTGAATCTTTTTATACTGGTATAGATTGATATAGATAATCAGATTATAAAACAGATTCTAATGATGCTGGTGGTGCTTCAGAAACTACAAGCAGAAACACATAAACTCGTCTTAATAACCAAGTGACCAAAAAACTCTAAAATTAGAGCATCAGATTCAATCAATTTGTAGTATTCGATGGTAACTCTGTTTGGCATACGTGTCATTTTATGTTGATGAGGCCAAAGAAACCAGCTTTTGCTTCTTTTAATCCTATAATTTCTTGCAAATGGGGTCAAAGTCTAAGCCATGAACCACATTTATGTTCTGTGAGACTGTGACATGTAAAATATCATAGCTACACAAATTGTGACATACAGGAACCGACACACTTTGTTCATATATTGGAACCATTTTCGAAAGAGGTTATGATTCAGTACTCCACTCATGATTTTCTAAATAGACTACCGTAATATTCCAGGACAGATAAGACATGTACAATTTTACCACTAGGAATTATTCAACTCGCATCTTCTATGTTTTCTTTTGAGGGAAGGCCACCATCGCTTCTCCTATGTTAGTAATCCCTCAAAATATAATTCCCTCGAAACATAGAGTACCATATAACACCAACCAGTGGATCGGGTCAAATAGATGGGCCATACATTTAGAATACCATAATATCGATATTTCTCAACACAATCAGATTGTGCAGCAGTTCCAAATTACATACAGCTCCACATAATAAATGAAAAAAGAAACACACAAACTCATGGTCATAAATAAGTGAACGGACGGATGTGTCTAGATGGACGATCGCAGGGCGGTGGCGCCGTTGGGTGCCATGGCGGCATCGACGGAAGGCCTGGCACGACTGTTGCATCAGTACCCGCTCTGAAGATGGATAAGTAGAAAACGGCGGCGATGACCCATGAGAGTGCGTCGGACCGGTTTGTGCCCTAGACCCGGTATGTGGCTTGGCTGGGGCCTCCGGTTTTAGATGTTAAGCTTAAGTGAGAGGTCTGGGTACTTGGCTCAGCATTTTTGCACCCCTTCATCAAGTGTACAGGAGTAGTGATAGTTGTTCTCAAGATGGCGGATTCAGACATATTGATGTACTACTTTCTAAGGTCTTCGTGAAGAATTAATAAAATGGTTACATGCATTTTTCAGATGCAGAGGCCGGGGATCATCCTCCTTTTCTCTACTCCTATAAAAGACTCAGTTGGTGATGATGGTATGTCTGTCATCTGTCATTTCTGTCCATTAGATCTGCATCTAACGGTTGTGAGGTAAGTTGTGGCATTTTTGCAACAAAAAATAGCCGACTTCTCTGCTCCAATTTGCAAAAAAAACCTTATTATCTTGAAAGCAACCACATCCATCCCTCACCTCATTAAAACAATCTGAGAAATATATTTTGAGTAAAACATAATATATTTTTAGTGATATATGTATATCAAAACAAGAGTGTTTTCTTTCAAGTTTGTGAACAAGTACTATTCTACTTTGGATCCGTTACAACGCACGGCACATTGCTAGTCTAAAATAAATAAATAAGTGAACAACACTCTGAAACCAGAGTATCAGTTTAAATCAACTAGTAATGGTGGATGCACTCTGCATTGGAAAACAAATACAATCCGCCATGTCTTTACAGATTTCAGTATCTGAGAAAGCAAGACAAGTTACAACCAAATGGGAACTAGCAGAGTGACCCACGCATTCGTGCGGCTAGATTGTTAACTTGTAACTAATTTGTTCATTACTTTCATATGAATATGCCATATAGGATGTTGGTACATTAAGTAAATAAATGATAAATTGACACTATTTTCATTGACAATCAAAATATCATGAATATATTAGCAGTTAATATTAGAAAGTTAGGCAACACACATTTTTCTCGCTCTCGGTCTATTTTACATTCATCGTCCACTTGCAATGACATAAAAGGAAGCAAAAGTCTTTTTTGGTATTTTCAGTATATAAATAAACGCCAACATTAGAATAAATATAAATATGAATGTCTTACATCCTATCATGGGTTTTCGTCCTCCACAGGATTAAACATTACCGGTGTGGTGGCTCGTGTATTTGTGGCCGTAAATATATTACATATTGTTGTACGTAGTTTTTTGTCAATAATGTTTCCTGCAATGTTAATTTGTATTAGACTATATTCACCTATACATTGTCCTTAGGGAAGTTTTACAAAAGTGAAATCCAAGGAGATGTGTTACTTAGCTTGATATAATCATTTTTAGGCTTCTGTTCACGGCACTACTATTTTAATATCCTGATGAAAATCATACTTATATTTCTATTGAGTCTCTACAAAATATTTACTACCACATCTGTCTTTTAGTTAGCAGTGTTTTTTGTTGTTTGAAAAAATCACAAGATGCCATATAAGTAGCTTTTTCTTTTGCATTCTTGCTCGCGGGAAAACCATCTTCAGATGTTATTTTATGGCTATCAAATAAGATTCATTCTCATAATCTATATAAAACCGATTAGAATGATTAATTGGTTAACTGGTGGCATTTGCAATTATGGTATTGCATGCGCTTCATGCAATATGGATTGCTTCAGATTGATTTCCATCATAGCTGATTTGGCTACTAATACACATATAACTTTTAATTCCAGTTTTTAATCTCAACTATCGGAATTAGGACCCATCATATAATAAACATAAAGAATTATTTAGCCCATGTGGACCAATGTATTTTCTAGTATTTCTTTTATGTTCTCACTATTCCCTAGTCATTTGCCCCAGCGGCTCCTTAATACCGTATCTTCATGAGGTCAACACTCCGAATCAACATGATATACTTTGAATCCCGTGGATATGCCTCATGACCGGTCTTTTTGGCTATAGAACATCACATAATTATTTATAGTTTCGAAATAAGAATATTATTTTTGGCACTTATTTAGATGTTGACATATTTTGAGTATCAGCTGTCCATATAAATTTTGTTGCTGCTAACATCCTATTGTAGAAATATTTCATTATTAAACAAAAGTATATTGAGAATTAGTTTGCCGGGAACTCTATGCTATGTACGTATACATGCACTTTTTCTTATCTGGGTAGAGAAAGCTTGTTATCGCTCATGGGTAGAGAAAGTTTTTTTTTCGAGACTTAGAGAAAGTTTCTTATCCCAAGTGAAGCACTAATATAGCCGTCCCATATAATCATATCCTAATTTTTTTGGCTGAGATCATAAATGATGTCACTAAATGAAGAATTGTGATCTGATGCTTTTCCCCTCAAAAGCAGGAAAAAGGAAAGAAAAAAAAAGAAGATTTGACTCTTGTTTTTCTTGCAGTGCACTTTGACTTATCTCTACTCCTAACGTGCGAGTCCGTACGTCGTTGGTTTGTCCTTGTTCGTTCGTCCCCCTTCTCCACCTCTCGCACGTTGTCGCTCCGCACCGATTTTTATTCGCCAACCGAATCCCACACAAAAAAAGACAACGGAAAAAAACATGTGCGTTACGCATCTCCTCTATCTCCTAAATCACCGCCTCCTCTTCCCGCAATCTCTCACCCCCTCCCCGCCAATTACGCCCGTCTCCTCTATCCCAAATCCCAACCCCGCAGCCGAGATAGTCCTGCCGTCGCTCCATGCCGCCGCGATGAACGGCATCGAAGCACGTCCCGCCCTGGCTTCATGCCGCCGCAAAGTACAAGTGGTGCTCGGGGTCTTTCCACGGGTGAACTGTCGCAGCAGATCGAGAACGCCATCCTCTTCTTGAATTTTGCTGACCGATCCAGTCCCGCGTCCAAGCCCAACGTCATCCTCTTCTTGTACTTTCCGATCGATCTGACCCCGCGTCCAATCACGGAGTCCCGTGGACCGTCTCGAACTTGTAACCAACCCCACTCACCCCAATGGACGATGATGTGCCCATGGAGGATAGGTATTGCTTCATCTTCTGGTATGTATCCGATTTGAGCTGTAATTTCTGTCCAGCTACAATATCATTCTCGTCTTAGGCTAACCCTATTTCTCCCAGCACTCGCTGATTGCAGTATCCCGGATTACCTGACGCCGTGAAGCTAGAGCCTCATCCGCAGCCAATATAAGTGGGTCCTTGTTGGGTGACCATTTTAGTGCCCATCGTTGAATAGCTCTCTCTATTATATCTTCAAATTGTTGCCGGTTTCAGAAGTACAGTGCAGAGTTCGTCTAAGCATGTTGCATGCTCTTATATTTTGAGAGACAGCAAGATATTTGTGTCTACGTTGTTGTTTCAGTTCATGACGTTGCTGCTACAATGATGACGTTGCTGCTCATGTTATATTTATTTGACGACTGATTTGCTGCTTGTTTGTTGCTCCACGCAATGTATATGTCAAGTGATTCAGATGATGATACAGATATTATGTTTTGTGGTTTTGTATTAGACAATGCACTGCTCATTTTTTTCCCATTGTATTTTAGTTGCTCTTGATGTTGCTAAATCTTAGTTATTTACTCCTAATACTTATATGTTGACTTTCAGGTTGTTCCCTGCCCGTCTCACATAAACAATCATTCTCCCTTCTATGAATAAGCATAGTCATGTGTGCAGATGGACATGCATATGATTTTTAACCATTTCACAAGATATTCGTATTCGCTGCTAGCAGTTTTCTGTGAAAGAACATTTCAGTATCGAGTGACATGGCACAAGGCAGAGCGCGCAATATCTGAATGAGTACTGGGTTGCCACCGCATTGGATTGATGGTTGTTCATTTGTGGCTCCTGATTATTGGTAAGTTAGGGTATTGCTACTATATTCATACTGACAGTATAATAGCCTACATCTATATTAAACTGATGTTGAAACACCTTCTCAAACCAATGAGTATATACTTCAACTCGCATCTGACTTTCATGTCTCTTGTGCTACGTAATGGTACTGGTTATTGCCATTGAGAAATTAATGGAAAAAGGGTTGCCTGGTTGAAAAGAGAGATAAATGTTTCTATGATTTCCTGTTTATTTGCTTTCATATTCTGCTACATTTTTCCTCTTGGTTATAAAACATACTCAAAAATCTTTTGTTCTTTTCCACTACACACTTTAAAACCAATGAACTGAAATTAATGCTATTTTTAATTAAAAGAGAATCAACATGCACGCCCCATGGGAGATAAAATAGTGAACTGGCCTGTTTTCACTGCCATGTCAGTGTTTTAACAGTGTGTGCCCCCGTTGCAAACGCACGAGCAATGTATATTTAGCTTCTCAGTTAGTGGTTGAATTTGGAAAGTGATTTTTCAGAGCTTCAGCTCCAGTACCCCCACGAACAGTAAAATAAAAATAATAGAAAAAGAATCCAAAAAATCTGACAATTTGTGGGATTGATTATGACAAAGTGTTGCAGGCGCTTGCAAATTTGTGTCCAAATAGCATTCTTTGAGCTCATACAGAAAAAACAGTTGGTGCTCAAACTTGTGTGCACTTTTGAGCAGAACTTTTTTTTGTTTTGTGCTCGTCGGATGTCATATAGCACCAAATTTTGCAAGCATGCAAGACTTTTGGTCATAAACAATGCCACAAAATTTCAGATCTTTTTGTTTTTTACTATTTATTTATTTATTGTTCATGGGGGTACCATGGATCAAATTTAATGGTTTTGCATATTTGTACACTTCCCCTCTCACTAGTAGAAAATGGAGCTTTAGCGCCGGTTCGTAAGGGCCTTTAGTGTCGGTTCCATAACCGGCACTAAAGGGTGATCACTAAAGCCCCCCCCCCCTTAGTACCGGTTCGGCACGAACCGGCGCTAAAGTGCCACCACGTGGCGTGAGCTCGCGCCCTGCTATGGGGGACCTTTAGTACCGGTTGGTGTTACCAACCGGTACTAAAGGTTTTTTGTTTTTGAATTTTTTTTTTGAAAATTTTGAAAAAACAAATTGATTTTTTTTTAATTTTTAATTTTTCTGAATTATTTGATGATTTAGTCTCTAATCACCTCTCTTAACTGCTCAAGTGTGGATCACTCATTCCAAATCGCCTGACTTCCCGGCCGGTCACCCATCCTCTCACTCCCCCAGCCTAAGCACGCTTAACTTCGGAGTTCTATTCCCCCTACATTCCAAGTCTGCACTTGTTGTTTTCCTGACAAATGTAAGCTGTCAATCCTATTAACCCTCAGTAGTTTAGCTTGAGCATGAAGTCACACGTTTCACCGTTTGAGTTTGAAACTATTATTCTAAAAAACAGTAATTATGTATTAACACTAATATTTCTTGAATAAATAGTTTGACCATAGTTTGACCACAGTTTGACCAGATTTGGCGAAAATTCAAAAAAACTGAGATACTTATTTAGTAACACTAATAGTATTGCGTAATTATTTAGTAACACTCTATATTTCTTGAATTAGTTGTTTGACCGGTTTGACAAGATTTAACCAAAATTCAAAAAAACATAAATTAGAGCATATCTTTTTTTCTTTTTACAATTTTGTCATTTCAAAAATTGTCCTAAACCCTAAACCCGGGGCTTAAAACGTCGGAAACTCTATGCTAAACAGTAAAAACTAAGGGTTTAAACCATAAAACCTAACCCTAAACTCTGAAATCTAAACCCTAGCACTAAACGCTAAAAACGTCTAAAAAATGTCTAAAACGCCCAAAAACTCTATTTTCCCTTTGGAATTTTATGATTTTAAAAAATTGTCGAAACGGATCAATCTTTTTGTTCTGCAAATTTTGATATATTATATGTATTTTTCTGAATTACGATGATTTAGTTATGATTTTTTTTTCAAATTTTGATATATTATATGTATTATATGTCTCCAACCGGGACTATAGCTTAGACCCCTTTAGTGCCGGTTCGTCGCACGAACCGGTACTAAAGGTTGGCCCTTTAGTACCGGTTTGTGCCACAAACCGGGACTAAAGAGGCTTGTGGGGCTCCGGCCTGACGCCAGCCTGCCACCACCCCTTTAGTACCGGTTCGTGGCACGAACCGGTACTAAAGGTTCAACACGAACCGGCATTAATGCAAATCCATTCGAACCGGTACTAATGGTACCATTAGTACCGGGCCAAAATCAAACTGGCACTAATGTGCTTCACTTTGACCCTTTTTCTACTAGTGTCTATAGATAGATACACGGAAAATTCATCGTTGGTTATACTCCATGGTCGCATCACCGGGTGGTGGTGATTTGAGAAAACAATGTAGAGTTATTTAAAAATGTGCAAGGATGATTATGTGATTTTACAAAGTGCCAACTGCTCCAGCCTCTAATTTATGGTAGTGAACAATGGTAGATTGGTCAACTGTTTCCTGATTATTGACATTTTGCCAAAATAAAAAGCACGTAACTAATTACCAATATTCTATTAGCTAACTAATATTTCAAAATAGTTCAGTTGGTATATATCTTATTTGACAAAAAAGTATATGACTCGTTATGTTTTCTAGGAGAGTGAATTTCAATGGTTGTGTGTTGGACTAACTTCAGATTTCTTTTGTGCACAAGTGGTAATGTTAGTTTTTGAGGATGTGGCTCTGCAGCTATGTTATTATCATTTTGCTCTCTATATTTTGTTGTTTACTTATGCACTTACTGTCAGCATATTTAACCCGATAATAAGCCACCTCTTAGAGTATTGCCCTTAGGAGTGATCTCTCTCGAAAGCCACCGCCGGAGCCGATGCCAAAGCTCTGGGTCGTCTTGCCCTTAGGAGTTGGTCTGTTGGTGCCCGGTTGCCAATTCCTTACTGAAGTATTAAAACATTTATAACAGTCTAGCGTATAAATTCATTCATATCTTTTCAGTCTTGATTCATGTATATTGTTGGAATGTAGTTGTGCGCGCCGAGAAAGGGTGAGCGCTAGATACGCGGGAGACGCTGGTCCGCAACACTTGCCCTCGCCCACTGTTTCTCTGCGTCCCTCCTTGGCAGATGAGGACCTAGCATGGCCGCACTCGAGAGGATGCGGGATCCACTGCCTCTGGGCCAGTCCGAATTTGTTGTTGTTTATTTCTTCGGGTCCTAGGGATTTTGAAATCAGGTGTTCGTCCATGCCGATTTCCAGGAGATAAATTAATTTGATTGCCATCATCTATTTTATAGCCTCACCAATATCCATTTGAGTCTTCAGATGTAAGGGAATCTACACATTGTGTGCCTATGTGCCTGCAGGTGATTGCAGAGCACTTGGCACAGATCAGTTATGAGGAACTCAAGGCTGAGCTAGAGCGGGGTGGGCGCCAACATGAAGGAGTCGGAGATATCTCAACTCATGTATCAGGCATTATGCAGACCCTAAGCTTCCCCTTTTCCTATCCCACATTTTGCCATTGAACTCGATTGGTATAGCAAAATGAAAAATAGACTGCTATTTACTTGGCAGCTCAAATTACTACATCAGTTCTTATCCTATGGTGATCAAAACTAATTGATGAAACATTGTTATGAGATTATTGAATCTAAGACAAGGACAAACCTGTTAGAAAAGACATAGTAGCTCATTTTCAACTTCAGAATTACTAAAACAGAGTAATGTTATCCATCTCCTTGGAACTTCATATTTTATACAAAACAAATAGTACATAATTATTTAGGACTCACGGTGTCAACTAAGGTTGTTTCAAGAAAATCAATGAGCGGTTGCTGAAATTATAACCAGTTTTCTGGCATGTCGGGCCCACACCACACAAACCGTTTGTTTGACTGTTTCTAACAGCTTTTGCGGCTTGCATTGTTTAACGGGGGGATAACAGAATGCACAGAAACAGCCTCCATGGTATCTAACACCAGCATATGTTGTCTCTTCACCATGTAATGTTGTGCAGCCTAACAGAAATATGAACTTGACCTTGAGCTCTCCGCACAATTGTGGATTTGTTTCTATTATCTTCACAGCCTGTCTACTAGCAATTCTGCACAACCTTAGTGTAGATGATTGTGTGAGCGATACAACTATGGAAAATAACTATACCTTTTTGGTAGTGAGGAACTAATTTTTGGTGTCAAGAAATTATGAAGTATTTATGCGTGTTCCACAACTTCAAATGTACTTGATGTATCAATTCCCTTTGTAATCTTTCAAATTGAGGATATTTCAGAGGAACTTCGTGCAATTCTCGATAAATACACAATTTCTTTCTTTCAGCATGTTCCATTTGTGACGATACTTCATAGTTTCTTACAAATTTTTGAGGTGCAATTTTCATTCTTCTGTGCTCGGATTTTCAAATTTTGGTTCCATCATAAAGTTTATCGCATTAATCTCTTAGCCTTTTATATCAATACCTAATAAGCTTGTTAGTTGAGTCCCACTTAGGAATTAGAGAAGTTTCTTTTGTTTCCTGGATAGATACTTATGGTTGTGTCCTCTTTTAGGTTTGATATGTCGAGTTGAAGAAATACTTGTAATGGTTGTCAAAGTTGTGTTTATTTCTGCAAACTGATTAAAAACGGGTCCACCTTCATAAGGGTGATGTAAGTTGCAACTAAACTCAGGTTTATTCCCTGTTGCCTACATATTTCTATTTCACCACATTATCTCTTAGCCACTAGATGGAAAACAGAAAAAAAAATGGGAGAGAATCACTTCCTTTATTGATCTATGTTAATATTTATTACTCCCTTCTTAAAAAAATATGTGAGCGTTTAGATCACTATTTTAGTGTTCTAAACGCTCTTATATTTCTTTACAGAGGAAGTAATCTACAAATATATTTAAGGTTAAAAAAGTTGTATTTCTTCACTTGCCTAGAATGAAAAGGCTGATACAAGAGGTACCTTGTCAAGGACACAAAACATGCCAATACGTCCCTAGCCAAGCGAGGAGATACACGGATCTTGAGAATTTTGTCGATGTCGGCTTGGAGGAAATGTTGTTCCAACACGTCAAGCCTCCACACGCCATGATGATCTAGCAGCTCCGAAACTTGATAGAGATGACACCTTCCCTGCGTAGTAACATGTCTCGCAAAATATTCCTAGGGAATTAATCTGTCACGTCATATGCACACCCCTTCATCACCATTACCAATACGGGCCCTTCTTCTATAGCTCCAGTCCATGTTGTACCGCGGCCATGTTGCCGAAGCATTTCCAGAGAAGATTGTATCTTCTATTTGACAATTAATGCTTGTGCATCTAATCATAAACGAAGGGTTGGTCATTTGATATCGCGAGACTCTAAATCTGATGTAACATCTCGATCAGAAGGGCTTTGTCGCAGTCCTCCTGAGCCTGATATGACATCAGAGTTAGACGATCATGTTTATTACAAGCAGCAAGAAAATCGGTAGCTACTAATGAAGACAGAGTTTGTGGGCTAGGGTGGCCGAGGCGACGGTGCCACACATCACCGGAGGAGATAGTGGTGGAGAGAGCAGCGCGCCAAGTCTGGTTATTGCCATAAAAAGGGTAGAGGTCGCCGGTACTAGCGGAGATTATGATGACTTTCCTGCTGCGAAGGTCCTTCACAAGAAAACCTAATGGGTAAAATCTATAGAGCAAGAATTGTCTTTAGTAAATTGACGAAAAGAAATAAGGCTAGTAACAACAGTGGGAGAAAATAAAACATCACGTAGATGAAAGTTGTGGGGAGGGAGAGAAGTGAAGCCGGTGACCTGGATGTGAAGATGAATGCCATTGCCAGAAACAATGCTAGATAAATTACGCTTTCATCGAGAATTCGAGAAGGTGAGGTTACCATGGTTGCCGGTGACGTGGGAGGAAGCGCCGCTGTCGAGGTACCATTCATAGGAGGGAGATCCATTGTTAAGCCTTGAGAGCTATATGCGGCTTGCAGCATGGCAAGATGATCCCATGATGGCTGTTGCAGAGGGATTGGCGCAGGGTAGGCGGGGAGCTGCATCGGGTAGGCATGCGCGTGGGAGCCCGGGCAAGGGCCTAGCACACCGGCGCTGTTGGGCGGAATCCAGCCAGGACGCGAACCGGACAAAGCCATCCCGTAGGGCGCGAAGAACCCCATGTATGACCTAAGCTGGGGCGTGTAGGGGTTGGTGTTGACGCCGCGCCCGCCTTGGTCGCCGCGGCCGCGCCCACGATCTGCACCGTCCGGACACGAACTGGAGCCTCATCCATGCTATGCGCCGTCGTGATCTGGGGGCACTCGGAGAAGTGGTCGCCGCGGTCACCCTACCATGCGAAAGAGGGAGCCGCCTGACCAGAAGAGCCCGCGGGAGGGGCGGCGCTGCCGTGGATGGCAAGGATCGTGGCGCTCTCATCTGCGGAGCGCTGGGCCAGGTTCTCCTCGGAAAGCTTGAGACGGGAGAACACCGTCTCGAAGGGTGGCAATGGCACCGTGTCCCCCAAGACGACACGGATGGTGTCGAGGTGCTTCTCGATGCCATGGAGGAATTGGGTGGTGAGGTCCACCTCGGTGACGGCGTGGTCGATGTCGGCGAGCCCGGCGGTGAGGATCTTCATACGGCGAGCATACTCGGTGATGGAGAGGTCCCCCTGCTTGAGGTTGCGGTACTACCGGTTGAGCATCATATACCGAGCAGCCCGATTGGCGAAGAACTAGTCGCGGATCCGAGACCAGAGCTCGTATGTGGAGGTGGCGCCGTGATGTCTACTACACAACGTTCTTCTGGTAGACGTTGTTGGGCCTCCAAGTGCAGAGGTTTGTAGGACAGTAGCAAATTTCCCTCAAGTGCATGACCTAAGGTTTATCAATCAGTGGGAGGCGTAGGATGAAGACGGTCTCTCTCAAACAACCCTGCAACCAAATAACAAAGAGTCTCTTGTGTTCCCAACACACCCAATACAATGGTAAATTGTATAGGTGCACTAGTTCGGCGAAGAGATGGTGATACAAGTGCAATATGGATGGTGGATATAGGTTTTTGTAATATGAAAATATAAAAACAGCAAGGTAGCAAGTGGTAAAAGTGAGCGAAAACGGTATTGCAATCTGTTGAAACAAGACCTAGGGTTCATACTTTCACTAGTGCAAGTTCTCTCAACAATAATAACATAATTGGATCATATAACTATCCCTTAACATGCAACAAAGAGTGACTCCAAATTCACTAATATCGGAGAACAAACGAAGAGATTATTGTAGGGTACGAAACCACCTCAAAGTTATTCTTTCTGATCGATCTATTCAAGAGTCCGTAGTAAAATAACACGAAGCTATTCTTTCCATTCAAACTATCATAGAGTTCGTACTAGAATAACACCTTAAGAAATAAATTATCCAAAACCCTAATGTCACCTAGATACTCCAATGTCACCTCAAGTATCCGTGGGTATGATTATACGATATGCATCACACAATCTCAGATTCATCTATACAACCAACACAAAGAACTTCAAAGAGTGCCCCAAAGTTTCTATCGGAGAGTCAGGATGAAAACGTGTGCCAACACGAGGTCACGAAACTCACAAGTTGATCACCAAAACATACATCAAGTGGATCATGTGATATCGCATAGTCACCACAGATAAGCACATGCAAGACATACATGAAGTGTTCTCAAATCCTTAAAGACATAATCCAATAAGATAACTTTAAAGGGAAAACTTTATCCATCACAAGAGAGTAGAGGGGGAGAAACATCATAAGATCCAACTATAATAGCAAAGCTCGCGATACATCAAGATCGTGCCGAATCAAGAACACGAGAGAGAGAGAGAGAGAGAGAGAGATCAGACACATAGCTACTGGTACATACCCTTATCCCCGAGGGTGAACTACTCCCTCCTTGTCATGGAGAGCGCCGGCATGATGAAGATGGCCACCGGAAATGGATTCTCCCCTCCGACAGGATGTCGGAACGTGTCTAGATTGGTTTTCGATGGCTACAGAGGCTTGCGGCGGCGGAACTCCCGATCTAGGTTTGTTTTGGGGGGTTTTTGTATTTATAGGAATTTTTGGTGTAGGTCTCACGTCAGGGGGTCTACGGATCATCCACGAGATAGGGGCCCACGCCAGGGGGGTAGGGCGCGCCCCCACCCTCGTGGACAGCCCGGGACTCTTCAGGCCCAACTCTTTTACTCTGGGGGCTTCTTTTGGTCCATAAAAAATCATCAAAAAATGGCACGTCAATTGGACTCCGTTTGGTATTCCTATTCTGTGATACTCAAAAACATGGAAAAAACAGAAACTGGCACTGGGCTCTAGGTTAATAGGTTAGTCCCAAAAATCATATAAAATAGCATATAAATGCATATAAAACATCCAAGATGGATAATATAATAGCATGGAACAATAAAAAATCATAGATACGTTGGAGACGTATCAAACATCCCCAAGCTTAATTCCTGCTCGTCCTCGAGTAGGTAAATGATAAAAACATAATTTTTGATGTGGAATGCTACCTAACATACTTTTCAATGTAATTTTCTTTATTGTGGCATGAATATTCAGATCCGAAAGATTCAAGACAAGAGTTTAATATTGACATAAAAACAATAACACTTCAAGCATACTAACAAAGTAATCATGTCTTCTCAAAATAACATGGCCAAAGAAAGCTATCCCTACAAAATCATATAGTCTGGCTATGCTCTATCTTCATCACACAAAATATTTAAATCATGCACAACGCCGATGACAAGCCAAGCAATTGTTTCATACTTCTGATGTTCTCAAACTTTTTCAATATTCACGCAATACATGAGCGTGAGCCATGGATATAGCACTATAGGTGGAATAGAATGGTGGTTGTGGAGAAGAAAAAATGGAGAGAATAGTCCCACATCAACTAGGAGTATCAACGGGCTGTGGAGATGCCCATCAATAGATATCAATGTGAGTGAGTATGGATTTCCATGCAACAGATGCACTAGAGCTATAAGTGTATGAAAGCTCAAAAAGAAACTAAGTGGGTGTGCATCCAACTCGCTTGCTCACGAAGACATAGGGCATTTTGAGGAAGCCCATCGTTGGAATATACAAGCCAAGTTCTATAATGAAAGATTCCCAGTAGTATATGAAAGTGACAACATAGGAGACTCTCTATCATGAAGATCATGGTGCTACTGTGAAGCACAAGTGTGGTAAAATAATAGTAGCATTGCCCCTTCTCTCTTTTTCTCTCATTTTTTGTTTTTTTTAGTTTTGTTTTTTGGGCCTTCTCTTTTTTATGGCCTCTTTTTTCTCTTCTGTTTTCGTCCCGAGTCTCATCCCGACTTGTGGGGGAATCATAGTCTCCATCATCCTTTCCTCACATAGGACAATGCTCTAATAATGATGACCATCACACTTTTATTTACTTACAACTCAAGAATTACAACTCGATACTTAGAACAAAATATGACTCTATATGAATGCCTTCGGCGGTGTACCGGGATGTGCAATGACTCATGAGTGACATGTATGAAAGAATTATGAACGGTGGCTTTGCCACAAATACGATGTCAACTACATGATCATGCAAAGCAATATGACAATGATGGAGCGTGTCATAATAAATGGAACGGTGGAAAGTTGCATGGCAATATATCTCGGAATGGCTATGGAGATGCCATAATGGGTAGGTATGGTGGTTGTTTTGAGGAAGATATATGGTGGGTTTATGGTACCGGCGAAAGTTGCACGGTACTTGAGAGGCTAGAAATGGTGGAAGGATGAGAGTGCGTATAATCCATGGACTCAACATTAGTCATAAAAACTCACATACTTATTGTAAAAGTCTATTAGTTATCGAAACAAAGTACTAAGCGCATTCTCCTAGGGGGATAGATTGGTAGGAAAAGACCATCGCTCATCCCCGGCCGCCACTCATAAGGAAGACAATCAATAAATAAACCATGCTCCGACTTCATCACATAATGGTTCACCATACGTGCATGCTACGGGAATCACAAACTTTAACACAAGTATCTCTCAAATTCAAAACTACTCAACTAGAATGACTCTAATATTATCATATTCATATCTCAAAACAATCATCAAGTATCAAACTTCTCATAGTATTTAATGCACTTTATATGAAAGTTTTTATTATACCCATCTTGGATGCCTATCATATTAGGACTAATTTTATAGCCAAAGAAAATTACCATGCTGTTCTAAAGGACTCTCAAAATAATATAAGTGGAGCATGAGAGATCGATAATTTCTATAAAATAATACCACCACCATGCTCTAAAAGATATAAGTGAAGCACTAGAGCAAACGACAAACTACTCCTAAAGATATAAGTGAAGATCAATGAGTAGTTAAATAATTATGTAACTATGTGAAGACTCTCTAACATTTAAGAATTTCAGATATTGAGATATTATTCAAACAACAATCAAAACAAAAGAAAATAAAATGACGCTCCAAGCAAAACACATATCATGTGGTGAATAAAAATATAGCCTCAAGTAAAGTTACTGATGAACGAAGACGAAAGAGGGGATGCCTTCCGGGGCATCCCCAAGTTTAGGCTCTTGGTTGTCCTTGAACATTACCTTGGGGTGCCTTGGGCATCTCCAAGCTTAGGCTCTTGCCACTCCTTATTCCATAGTCCATCAAATCTTTACGCAAAACTTGAAAACTTCACAACACAAAACATAACAGAAAACTCGTAAGCTCCGTTAGTATAAGAAAATAAATCACCACTTAGGTACTGTTGTGAACTCATTCTAAATTCATATAGGTGTAATATCTACTTTATTCCAACCTCTCTATGGTTCATACCCTCCGATACTACTCATAGATCCATCAAAATAAGCAAACAACACAATGAAAATAGAATCTTTCAAAAACAGAACAGTCTGTAGTAATCTGTATCGTTCGAATACTTCCGTCACTCCAAAAATTGTCTATTAATCATCTGCAAAAAGAATCAACATAAAAGCACTCTCCAGTGGCAGCTAATCTCGTGAGCGCAAAAGTTTCTGTTTTTTGCAGCAAGATCGCAAAGACTTCACCCAAGTCTTCCCAAAGGTTCTACTTGGCACAAACACTAATTAAAACATAAAAACACATCTAAGCAGAGGCTAGATGAATTATTTATTACTAAACAGGAGCAAAAAGCAAAGAACAAAAATAAAATTGGGTTGCCTCCCAACAGGCGCAATCATTTAAGGCCCCTAGCTAAGCATGATGATTTCAATGATGCTCACATAAAAGATAGGAATTGAAACGTAAAGAAAGCATCATGAAGAATATAACTAGCACATTTAGATTACATCGATGTCAATTTTTTGTTCTCCTGTCTTATAATAACAATCTTAATAAAAGTCCTGGGCAAACACTTTCAAAACTAAGTATCTGTCTTCCGAACCCTGTTTCTCCCGCGGTTATATGTAGTAGTGTCACATGTGATCTCAAGGGAAGGGTTGACATATTTTTATTGAAGATGACTGTCGAGTACCAACTAGTGTCAGAAAGAATATTGCATACAAGGATGGTGTGTACTCTAGTCATCCCCTCTTCCACTGGGGAGGACTAAGGGTGGGGGTGGGGGGCAGGCCCCCCTCCAAGATTGAGAAAACTGCACATATATACTTCAAAGTTTCATGTAAAGTAGGAAAAAAAATGTGTTTTCCCCCCTCCCTCATTTAGTCATTCCTAGCTCAAACCCTGCTTGTCTAGGGCCTTTCGAAGCCGGTCAAGAACAAGGCGGAGCCGGACATTATGCTCCATGTCGGTCTCAAGTCCGGAAATGAACGGGCCACCCTAGCCATCCAGCCCCGATAACCATTACCTGTAGTCCTGCGTCTCATTCGCCTTCAAGGGCAAGACCTTTCTCATTCCTCGTTCAACTAGGTTGTCATTCATGGACGACTACAAGGGCCTCACTAGTGGAACTGGGGTCAGCCACATGGCGAAGGTCGCCGTTGGCAAGGCCGTTGCGCAGCACGCTACGTTATCCCTTGAAGGGTACAAGGCCAGTCGAACCATCGCCGAAGACGAGGTACAGATTATAGAAGCCACTAGAAATGATAGTCCTCATCGTGTGCGAGGCCCAGTGCTTCGCGATGGTCCTCAACAAGGTGCAGGCAGCATGGAGCGCTGATGGCTATGTTTCCACCAGGGTGATCAAGCTCCTTCGATGCTGATAAAAATTAAAGCCATGAATCGAAGGCATAAATACATAGATTTCTCTTTGATAGCAAGGAAAAGAAAACTCTACGTGTCGCCCTTATCTAGACTTTCAAACAAACATAGCCGTCGGGTCCAAGCTAACAATGTATCCCGCTACCTTTTCATCGGAACATCCACAAATTACACTTTACCATGTACACGGCTCCTCTTCCACGTTACCTCTACTCAAAATATCAATCAAAAACAATAACGAAATAAGCCAACAACAAGCTTAAACACGGGAACAACATGACACCGCACCGTCACCTGCTATATTACGAAACCTCCAAAGCATTCTTATTAAGGAAGACATAGGATGATCTCTAGCTTGTTGGTTGCTCACATCGATCGATGCTGGATGGTGTGTACTCTACTCACCCCCTCTTCCACTTTAAAGAAGCTAATGGTATAGGTGGGCCTGGACCCCCCAATATTGAGAAAATTGCATATATCCTTCAAAGCTTAATGTAAAGTAGCAAAACAATTGTGTTTCCCCCCCCCCTAATGATTTGTAGTTTTTGTTTGTATCCGCAACAAGGTGCTGGTAATGTGGAGCGCCGATTGACAGGTCTTCACCAGGGCGATCAAGCTCCTTCAACGCTTGATGGAATTTTATGCATGTTCATCGGTGCGGATTAGAAGAAGGCATGGGACAAAATCCCCGAGACGAGGTTGATTAAGGACTTGGGCAATATGCCGATTGTGGATGCCTCATTGGCAGCCAAGAATACCATCTTTGTTCTGCAGGCGATGGATTGCAAGAAAATCACTAACTCACCTGCGTTAGTAGGGCTTGGGCTGGCCATAGTGGTGGTATATTAGCCGGTATCATACACTTGGGAATAGTAAACAAGCTGATATGGCAGAGAATTAAAGAAAAGAGAGAGGGTTAGAGTAACATAGGTAGATACTACTCTATGATAATAAAGAAGATCATCTATGATACTACTCTATGATACTATGATACTACTCTATGATAATAAATGTTATGCTACTTTGTGTCATGCATGGTAATAAATAAGATCATCTATGATACTTCTCTATGATACTATGCACTATAAAGTGGTGGAGTGTTGTAACGCCCCGAGACCGATGTGCCAGGTGTCATCCAGTTATTCGCTGTTGTTGCCTTGTCATTGCTTGCGTTTCATGCATGTCATATCATGTCATCATGTGCTTTTCATTTGCATACATGGTCGTCTCTTGCATCCGAACATTTTCCCCGTTGTCCGTTTTGCATTCTGGCGCTCCTATGTCATCCGGTGTCCCTTTCTACCTCTTTTCGTGTGTGGGTGTTAAATGTTTCCGGATTGGACCGATACTTGTCATGCGGCCTTGTTTTACTACTGGTAGACCGCCTGTCAAGTTTCGTGCCATTTGGACTTCGTTTGATACTCCAACGGTTAACCGAGGGACCGAAAAGGCCTCGTGCATGTTGCAGTCCAACACCCTTCCAATTTTGCCCAAAACCCACCTAAACCTCCTCCATCATCTCGGTCGTTTGATCACGATCGCGTGGCCGAAAACCACACCTCATTTGGACTCTCCTAGCTCCCTCTACCTATAAATATGTGGTCTCCTCCGAAATTTCCGCACAGTCTAACCCTAACGTCTTCCTCCCCGCACCACCGGACATGTCCGCGCCGCACCGGACATGTCCACCGCCGCCGGCCACCTCGCTCCGGCCAACCAGGGGCCGACACATCATTGCCGCCGCCCCCGCGCCCAATCCCGCAGCGCCACGCGTCGGCCGCGCGCCTCCCACCTCCCGCGGCCCGCGGAGCCCATAGCGGGCCCGCGCGGGCCCAGATCCGCCGCCACCTAGATCGGTCTCCGCCGCTCGCGCGCCAGGCGCCCCTGCTCGCCGGAACCTCATCGGCCGCATCGCCGGAACGCCTGCGCCGCCGCGCCGCCATCTCCGCCGCCGTCGCCTGCTCGCACGCCGGCGCGCCCCCGCCGCCCCAAGCTGCTCTCGCCGGCGCCGCCACCTTCGGCCGCCGACCCCGCCGGACTCCGCGCCGCCGACCCGAGCACGTCGGCCCTCTCCTCCTTTCCCAACGCCGTTCCTCACCCTCGCCGGAGACGCGAGCTCGCCGGAGCTCGAGCCGCCCCTCGCCGGCATCTTCCTCCACTCCGGTCGGATCTGGTCGGGTGGACCAGATCCACCAATCCCCGGAACCAAACGGCTCCTTCCCCACGTCCCGGATATCCTCATCCCGCGTTGACTTTTCGCGGAGGTATAATTCCACTAAGTCCCCGAAGTTTCCAAATTCATATGCCTCTATTCATCATGTCGTAACTTTGCATTTGTAGCTCCGTTTTGCGCATGTAGCATATCAAAATGCTCTCCTCGACGAGTACATCATTTCTTCTCATTGCATCATTTTAATTTGAGCTCGTCTTGATGCCCAAAATGCTGTTGGAAGAGAGCTATGTGGTGAATTTGTCAGATCTGTTTCAGCAAATGGCATTTTGTCATTTTTGCCATGTTTAATGTGTGCATGCTATGACCCTGAGCTCTACATGTGTTTTGTTATATGCCATGCCATCTTTACAGAGGTGCTTGCCATGTATTTTTGTGTTATTCATGGTGACTAGCACAAGCTTGCAAAGTAGCGTAACCGGTAATGCTGATTTCAGGGACTTAGTGAAATAGTCCTTGTCCTGATTTTGTCGCTATGCCATATGGTCATGTTGTTTACTAGTGATCCGTGCCTCTTTTGAGGATGATCAGTAAGGATGTTTTGTTAACATTGTGGTGCTATATCCATCCATGTCTTTGTTTGCATTTATGGAGCACCCTAGCTTGAGTCAATCGAGCTCTACTTTTGCTATATCGTGAATCCTGGCAGATTGTTGACTTGTTAGCCATTTTGCCGAGGATGTTGATATTGATCCGTGCATGCTATGTTGTTGTTCTTGCCATGTCTAGCTTCTATGTCATGTATTCTTGATGGGTGTATGCTTAGTTTGTCATGCCATGCTCTGTAGTGAGTGCATCGAGCTCGTAAACATGCCTACTTGCTAATCTGTTTTGCATGCTCCAGTTTTTCACTAAGTCTGAATCTGTTTATGTTTTTGCCATGTTTTCACATGCTTGCCACTGTATTTTCTGATCCCTTTTGGCTCAAGGTCACTAAGGGACTTTTGTTAAGTGCTTTGAGTAGCTTCATTCCATGCCTTGCTTTGCCATGATATGTTCCTGTAGCATATAGTTTTCATGCTCTAAAGTGTACTCCTTGATGATAAATTCCAGACTTGTGTTAATTTCACTAAGTCTGAAACCTGTTATCGTTTGCACTTTTGCCATGCTTGTTTGAACCTGTTAATGGATGCATTAGCTGTAGCTCAGTTTTCATCTTTTGTCAAGCATCATGAGTGCATCCCTGCCATGTATTTTGTTGTCATGTTTGAGTGCTATAGCATATTTATTTTGATGCATTTAGATGGCTATTTGTTGTTTATCGCAGACCGGTGCCATATTTGTTTTGCTTGCCATTTCCAAACCGTGCATCTTATTCCGGTGATCTCTATATCGATTTCAACCGAAATCACCTCACCTTTCCAGTGGAACTCTTAGATTTCCAAGTTCAGGCCAGGTTCAATCATTCCTTTGCAAATCATGCATATGCATCACATACCCCATCCCGCATATCATATCATGTTCATGTGTTGGTTGTTTACTATGTTGTGTGCTTCTTTCCGGTGTTTGCTTCTCCGGGTTGGTTCCGATAATGTCGCGTTTATGAGGACCCGTTCGTCTACGTCTGTTTGTCTTCTTCATGGACTCGTTCTTCTTCCTTGCGGGATTTCAGGCAAGATGACCATACCCTCGAAATCACTTCTATCTTTGCTTGCTAGTTGCTCGCTCTTTTGCTATGCCTATGCTACGATACCTACCACTTTCTTATCATGCCTCCCATATTGTTGAACCAAGCCTCTAACCCACCTTGTCCTAGCAAACCGTTGTTTGGCTATGTTACCGCTTTGCTCAACCCCTCTTATAGCTTCGTTAGTTGCAGGTGAAGATTGGAGCTTGTTCCATGTTGGAACATGGATATTTTCTTGGGATATCACATTATCTCTTATTTAATTAATGCATCTATATACTTGGTAAAGGGTGGAAGGCTTGGCCTTATGCTTGGTGTTTTGTTCCACTCTTGCCGCCATAGTTTCCTTCATATCGGTGTTATGTTCCCGAATTTTGCGTTCCTCACGCGGTTGGGTTATAATGGGAACCCCTTGACAGTTCGCCTTGAATAAAACTCCTCCAGCAAGGCCCAACCTTGGTTTTACCATTCGCCACCTAGCCTTTTCCCTTGGGAGTCGCGCATCCCGAGGGTCATCTTTATTATAACCCCCCCGGGCCAGTGCTTGTCTAAGTGTTGGTCTAAACTAGAGCCCCTTGCAGCGCCACCTCGAGGAAACTCGAGGGCTGGTTTTAGTTGTACGGATTGCTTATCCGGTGTTGCCCTGAGAACGAGATATGTGCAGCTCCTATCAGGATGTCGGCGCATCGGGTGGTCTTGCTGGACTTGTTTTACCATTGTCGAGGATGTCTTGTAAAACTGGGATGCCGAGTCTGATCGGAATGTCTCGGGAGTAGGAATATCCTTCGTTGACCGTGAGAGCTTGTGATGGGCTAAGTTGGGACTCCCCTGCAGGGTTTTGAACTTTCGAAAGTCGTGCCCACGGTTATGGGCAGATGGGAATTTGTTAATGTCCGGCTGTAGAAAACCTGAAGTTGATCTTAATTAAAATACATCAACCGCGTGTGTAACCGTGATGGTCTCTTCTCGGCGGAGTCCGGGAAGTGAACACGGTGTTAGAGTTATGCTTGACGTAGGTTGTTCTAGGATCACTTCTTGATCATAGATTTCTCGCACGTGCTTTGCCTTCTCTTCTCGCTCTCATTTGCATATGTTAGCCACCAAATATGCTAGTCGCTTGCTGCAGCTCCACCTCATACCTTTTACCCTTACCCATAAGCTTAAATAGTCTTGATCGCGAGGGTGTGAGATTGCTGAGTCCCCGTGACTCACAGTTACTTCCAAAACCAGATTGCAGGTGCCGTTGAACCGTGCAGGTGACGCAACCGAGCTCAAGGAGGAGCTCTATGAAGATCTTGTCCTTTGTGTTGTTTCGTTCTAGTCGATCAGTAGTGGAGGGGTCGATCGGGGATCTGTGTAGCATTTGGGGTAGTCTTCTTTTATTTTGGGTTCCGTAGTCGGACCTTGTGTGTATCTGGTTGATGTAATGTTATATTCATGTAATTGTGTGAAGTGGCGATTGTAAGCCAACTATGTATCTTTTCCCTTATGTATTACATGGGTTGTGTGAAGATTACCTCACTTGCGACATTGCTTTCAATGCGGTTATGCCTCTAAGTCGTGCTTCGACACGTGGGAGATATAGCCGCATCGAGGGCGTTACAACTATGCACTATAAAGGGAGCACCATATGCTAGTATCATATATGATACTCCCCACTATGAGTAGCCTGACATGCATCGTTAGCCCTTTTAATGATGTGGCAGTCAATTGTAATAAATAAGGTGAAGAGTGAGTGTGAGGTAGTATCAAGATGTTGTTTAAATGAGAGAACTAGCTAACAGGGTGAGCCTCCAAATGCGAGGTCGTCATATTTTGTGTGTCAAAACTGTTTGAATAATATATATACATATTCAATCATATTATGCTATTGCAAATAATACATGTATTTATAGACACCACAAATGCCACGGTGAAATATATATCAAAGAGGATATATTGCATGCAACTATAAGAGAAATTTGAATGAAAGATATTAGTCTTGTAAGACCATGTGTGATTAGATTATAGAATAAGATTCGATGAAGTACTTATCCTATAATAGTTGCGTAACTGAAAAGCACGAAGTCCAAATGCTTGCTAGGAAAACACATCATAATAATAAAACAATAGAAGTAATGTAATTGTTTCTCCAGTTCAATTAAGCATCGAGTGGAGGTAACGACAAAATAAATACAATATAACTACACCTAAAATTCCTTCAATGTGTGAACAATACACCATCCAATGACCAAGAATGTGGTGACGCTCATCCTTTATTCAACAATTTCATAAAAGAAGAAATATGGTTTTGTCATAATATTGCACCTGTAATGCATAGTACTCCCTCGGATCCAAAATAAGTGTCACAATTTTGAACTAAGGTTAGTTAAACCTTAGTTCAAAACCACGCCACTAATTATGGATCAGAGGTAGTAGATTACCTATATAAAAAATTTACAATGCCACACGGTTAAGAATCAAGTGATTTTTTTGTACTATAAGCAAATGTCCATTTTAAGTTTGTTATAGACAAAAATAAAGACAAGGAAGACCTTGGAGAGGACTTTTGAAAACAAAACTATGTACAAAAGGATCTACTTCCTAAATTTTAACAAATATATATATATATATATATGTGTAAGTTCTTAAATGAAATATATTTGTAAGTTCTTAAAATTTATGAAAAAAATCACACACATATGTATCGGTTAGAAACTTACCCATGTGCATGTCAATTTTTTTATCCATGAGATTTCTGTAAAATAATGTGGTCATTTGAAACTTAATAACGCAGCATTCTCCTCTTATTTTTGTGCAGGTCACAAATTGTCATTAGGATATTAATAGGCTACTACATGGTTGAGTGAATCTTGTGATGCAAAGGACTGGGTACTCCCCCTTCTTTTAAAAAAGAGATACCTAATCAGCTATCCACGTGGACCATAGCGGTAGGCAATTTGCCATGTCAACGCAGTCCGGAGGTCTTGACAGTACTTGATGAAACGTTACCGTCGGCGTGACTGGCGGTACCCAAAATGATTAAATCATGCTAAACTTTTAAAGCAGGGTCAAATCACGCTAAACTTTGACCAAAAGATAAATAGTGGCAACAGCGGCCCCTCGAAGGCTTCACGATGTACTCGACGATGCCCAGTTTTTTTAAAGATCCAGGGATTCCTGGCTTTGCATTAACTTAGCAGAGAGCAATGGGTAAAACAAACATGGGGTGGGTGACCCGTAGGTCAAGGATTAAAGAGAAAAGAAATCGGAGAGAAAGAGAAAAGAGCTAGGGTTTTTACAGGTTACATATCTCCCGACGTATCCCCGGACGGGGGCTCTAGGTATGTCGCGCCCGCGGCGCGCCACAGATCGATGGCTCTCCTGATGGATGTGACTACCTGAGAGGCGGATGCCACCTTGCCCCTGAAAGCCAGTTTGTGGACCGGGTTGCATGTGAGCAGGCTCTTGTTGCACAACTCTCCAGATGCGCTCGTGCTTAGGCTAGTCATAGTAGGGGTAACTTAATTAGGTAGTAACTTAACACATTCTTATACAATTTTTCTTATGTGGCAAGTATTTAATGAGGAAAGAGATGGTTGTGGTAACATAATATGTTACTGTAACATAGCGCTTCCCGAGGCAAAATGAGTCTATGAGCTAATAAATAAAGCAATCTATGGTACTATTATTATGTTACTTTGCACTATGGAGGTAGTAACTTAGACTAGTGTCATATGCATGACACTAGTATAAGTTACTCCCCACTATGACCAGCCTTATTAATCGAGTCAATACATTACAGAACATAATTGCATGCATCCGGTCATGTTGCTTCTGTTTTTCCTTTTCATTTTTCCTTTTTTTATTTCCTCCATTTTATGTTTCCTTTTTGAAGAAATATATACTATTTTACAAATACATAAATATGTTTTAAGATACATAAACCATTTTTAAAATTACATGCACATTTATGTAAACTGTAAATATATGCACAATTTTTAAATTCTCATGAATATATTTTTAAATACTGTAACCCTTTTTTTACTTCATGCACATTTTTAATGCGTGCACACTTTTAGTTACATTAATATTTTAAAAATACATGGGCAATATTTACCCTATAACACCAACCATTGGATCGTGTCAAATAGATAGCCAATATTTATTCTAGATTATCATAACTTTTGTCAGAATCAGTAAATGTGTACGTGGAACGCGTGTGCATATTTCATAGAATAGATACTTTAAAGATATTTGGTAAAATATTAGTTGCACATTGATATCAGGAAAGATTTATTGCACGTTAGACATATTGAATGCTCGTCATTGAAGAAATCTTGGTCGTTTGATTGACATGAACTGATGACCAAGATTAGTTGGATCTACCAGTTTGAATCTTTTTATACTGGTATAGATTGATATAGATAATCAGATTATAAAACAGATTCTAATGATGCTGGTGGTGCTTCAGAAACTACAAGCAGAAACACATAAACTCGTCTTAATAACCAAGTGACCAAAAAACTCTAAAATTAGAGCATCAGATTCAATCAATTTGTAGTATTCGATGGTAACTCTGTTTGGCATACGTGTCATTTTATGTTGATGAGGCCAAAGAAACCAGCTTTTGCTTCTTTTAATCCTATAATTTCTTGCAAATGGGGTCAAAGTCTAAGCCATGAACCACATTTATGTTCTGTGAGACTGTGACATGTAAAATATCATAGCTACACAAATTGTGACATACAGGAACCGACACACTTTGTTCATATATTGGAACCATTTTCGAAAGAGGTTATGATTCAGTACTCCACTCATGATTTTCTAAATAGACTACCGTAATATTCCAGGACAGATAAGACATGTACAATTTTACCACTAGGAATTATTCAACTCGCATCTTCTATGTTTTCTTTTGAGGGAAGGCCACCATCGCTTCTCCTATGTTAGTAATCCCTCAAAATATAATTCCCTCGAAACATAGAGTACCATATAACACCAACCAGTGGATCGGGTCAAATAGATGGGCCATACATTTAGAATACCATAATATCGATATTTCTCAACACAATCAGATTGTGCAGCAGTTCCAAATTACATACAGCTCCACATAATAAATGAAAAAAGAAACACACAAACTCATGGTCATAAATAAGTGAACGGACGGATGTGTCTAGATGGACGATCGCAGGGCGGTGGCGCCGTTGGGTGCCATGGCGGCATCGACGGAAGGCCTGGCACGACTGTTGCATCAGTACCCGCTCTGAAGATGGATAAGTAGAAAACGGCGGCGATGACCCATGAGAGTGCGTCGGACCGGTTTGTGCCCTAGACCCGGTATGTGGCTTGGCTGGGGCCTCCGGTTTTAGATGTTAAGCTTAAGTGAGAGGTCTGGGTACTTGGCTCAGCATTTTTGCACCCCTTCATCAAGTGTACAGGAGTAGTGATAGTTGTTCTCAAGATGGCGGATTCAGACATATTGATGTACTACTTTCTAAGGTCTTCGTGAAGAATTAATAAAATGGTTACATGCATTTTTCAGATGCAGAGGCCGGGGATCATCCTCCTTTTCTCTACTCCTATAAAAGACTCAGTTGGTGATGATGGTATGTCTGTCATCTGTCATTTCTGTCCATTAGATCTGCATCTAACGGTTGTGAGGTAAGTTGTGGCATTTTTGCAACAAAAAATAGCCGACTTCTCTGCTCCAATTTGCAAAAAAAACCTTATTATCTTGAAAGCAACCACATCCATCCCTCACCTCATTAAAACAATCTGAGAAATATATTTTGAGTAAAACATAATATATTTTTAGTGATATATGTATATCAAAACAAGAGTGTTTTCTTTCAAGTTTGTGAACAAGTACTATTCTACTTTGGATCCGTTACAACGCACGGCACATTGCTAGTCTAAAATAAATAAATAAGTGAACAACACTCTGAAACCAGAGTATCAGTTTAAATCAACTAGTAATGGTGGATGCACTCTGCATTGGAAAACAAATACAATCCGCCATGTCTTTACAGATTTCAGTATCTGAGAAAGCAAGACAAGTTACAACCAAATGGGAACTAGCAGAGTGACCCACGCATTCGTGCGGCTAGATTGTTAACTTGTAACTAATTTGTTCATTACTTTCATATGAATATGCCATATAGGATGTTGGTACATTAAGTAAATAAATGATAAATTGACACTATTTTCATTGACAATCAAAATATCATGAATATATTAGCAGTTAATATTAGAAAGTTAGGCAACACACATTTTTCTCGCTCTCGGTCTATTTTACATTCATCGTCCACTTGCAATGACATAAAAGGAAGCAAAAGTCTTTTTTGGTATTTTCAGTATATAAATAAACGCCAACATTAGAATAAATATAAATATGAATGTCTTACATCCTATCATGGGTTTTCGTCCTCCACAGGATTAAACATTACCGGTGTGGTGGCTCGTGTATTTGTGGCCGTAAATATATTACATATTGTTGTACGTAGTTTTTTGTCAATAATGTTTCCTGCAATGTTAATTTGTATTAGACTATATTCACCTATACATTGTCCTTAGGGAAGTTTTACAAAAGTGAAATCCAAGGAGATGTGTTACTTAGCTTGATATAATCATTTTTAGGCTTCTGTTCACGGCACTACTATTTTAATATCCTGATGAAAATCATACTTATATTTCTATTGAGTCTCTACAAAATATTTACTACCACATCTGTCTTTTAGTTAGCAGTGTTTTTTGTTGTTTGAAAAAATCACAAGATGCCATATAAGTAGCTTTTTCTTTTGCATTCTTGCTCGCGGGAAAACCATCTTCAGATGTTATTTTATGGCTATCAAATAAGATTCATTCTCATAATCTATATAAAACCGATTAGAATGATTAATTGGTTAACTGGTGGCATTTGCAATTATGGTATTGCATGCGCTTCATGCAATATGGATTGCTTCAGATTGATTTCCATCATAGCTGATTTGGCTACTAATACACATATAACTTTTAATTCCAGTTTTTAATCTCAACTATCGGAATTAGGACCCATCATATAATAAACATAAAGAATTATTTAGCCCATGTGGACCAATGTATTTTCTAGTATTTCTTTTATGTTCTCACTATTCCCTAGTCATTTGCCCCAGCGGCTCCTTAATACCGTATCTTCATGAGGTCAACACTCCGAATCAACATGATATACTTTGAATCCCGTGGATATGCCTCATGACCGGTCTTTTTGGCTATAGAACATCACATAATTATTTATAGTTTCGAAATAAGAATATTATTTTTGGCACTTATTTAGATGTTGACATATTTTGAGTATCAGCTGTCCATATAAATTTTGTTGCTGCTAACATCCTATTGTAGAAATATTTCATTATTAAACAAAAGTATATTGAGAATTAGTTTGCCGGGAACTCTATGCTATGTACGTATACATGCACTTTTTCTTATCTGGGTAGAGAAAGCTTGTTATCGCTCATGGGTAGAGAAAGTTTTTTTTTCGAGACTTAGAGAAAGTTTCTTATCCCAAGTGAAGCACTAATATAGCCGTCCCATATAATCATATCCTAATTTTTTTGGCTGAGATCATAAATGATGTCACTAAATGAAGAATTGTGATCTGATGCTTTTCCCCTCAAAAGCAGGAAAAAGGAAAGAAAAAAAAAGAAGATTTGACTCTTGTTTTTCTTGCAGTGCACTTTGACTTATCTCTACTCCTAACGTGCGAGTCCGTACGTCGTTGGTTTGTCCTTGTTCGTTCGTCCCCCTTCTCCACCTCTCGCACGTTGTCGCTCCGCACCGATTTTTATTCGCCAACCGAATCCCACACAAAAAAAGACAACGGAAAAAAACATGTGCGTTACGCATCTCCTCTATCTCCTAAATCACCGCCTCCTCTTCCCGCAATCTCTCACCCCCTCCCCGCCAATTACGCCCGTCTCCTCTATCCCAAATCCCAACCCCGCAGCCGAGATAGTCCTGCCGTCGCTCCATGCCGCCGCGATGAACGGCATCGAAGCACGTCCCGCCCTGGCTTCATGCCGCCGCAAAGTACAAGTGGTGCTCGGGGTCTTTCCACGGGTGAACTGTCGCAGCAGATCGAGAACGCCATCCTCTTCTTGAATTTTGCTGACCGATCCAGTCCCGCGTCCAAGCCCAACGTCATCCTCTTCTTGTACTTTCCGATCGATCTGACCCCGCGTCCAATCACGGAGTCCCGTGGACCGTCTCGAACTTGTAACCAACCCCACTCACCCCAATGGACGATGATGTGCCCATGGAGGATAGGTATTGCTTCATCTTCTGGTATGTATCCGATTTGAGCTGTAATTTCTGTCCAGCTACAATATCATTCTCGTCTTAGGCTAACCCTATTTCTCCCAGCACTCGCTGATTGCAGTATCCCGGATTACCTGACGCCGTGAAGCTAGAGCCTCATCCGCAGCCAATATAAGTGGGTCCTTGTTGGGTGACCATTTTAGTGCCCATCGTTGAATAGCTCTCTCTATTATATCTTCAAATTGTTGCCGGTTTCAGAAGTACAGTGCAGAGTTCGTCTAAGCATGTTGCATGCTCTTATATTTTGAGAGACAGCAAGATATTTGTGTCTACGTTGTTGTTTCAGTTCATGACGTTGCTGCTACAATGATGACGTTGCTGCTCATGTTATATTTATTTGACGACTGATTTGCTGCTTGTTTGTTGCTCCACGCAATGTATATGTCAAGTGATTCAGATGATGATACAGATATTATGTTTTGTGGTTTTGTATTAGACAATGCACTGCTCATTTTTTTCCCATTGTATTTTAGTTGCTCTTGATGTTGCTAAATCTTAGTTATTTACTCCTAATACTTATATGTTGACTTTCAGGTTGTTCCCTGCCCGTCTCACATAAACAATCATTCTCCCTTCTATGAATAAGCATAGTCATGTGTGCAGATGGACATGCATATGATTTTTAACCATTTCACAAGATATTCGTATTCGCTGCTAGCAGTTTTCTGTGAAAGAACATTTCAGTATCGAGTGACATGGCACAAGGCAGAGCGCGCAATATCTGAATGAGTACTGGGTTGCCACCGCATTGGATTGATGGTTGTTCATTTGTGGCTCCTGATTATTGGTAAGTTAGGGTATTGCTACTATATCATACTGACAGTATAATAGCCTACATCTATATTAAACTGATGTTGAAACACCTTCTCAAACCAATGAGTATATACTTCAACTCGCATCTGACTTTCATGTCTCTTGTGCTACGTAATGGTACTGGTTATTGCCATTGAGAAATTAATGGAAAAAGGGTTGCCTGGTTGAAAAGAGAGATAAATGTTTCTATGATTTCCTGTTTATTTGCTTTCATATTCTGCTACATTTTTCCTCTTGGTTATAAAACATACTCAAAAATCTTTTGTTCTTTTCCACTACACACTTTAAAACCAATGAACTGAAATTAATGCTATTTTTAATTAAAAGAGAATCAACATGCACGCCCCATGGGAGATAAAATAGTGAACTGGCCTGTTTTCACTGCCATGTCAGTGTTTTAACAGTGTGTGCCCCCATTGCAAACGCACGAGCAATGTATATTTAGCTTCTCAGTTAGTGGTTGAATTTGGAAAGTGGTTTTTCAGAGCTTCAGCTCCAGTACCCCCACGAACAGTAAAATAAAAATAATAGAAAAAGAATCCAAAAAATCTGACAATTTGTGGGATTGATTATGACAAAGTGTTGCAGGCGCTTGCAAATTTGTGTCCAAATAGCATTCTTTGAGCTCATACAGAAAAAACAGTTGGTGCTCAAACTTGTGTGCACTTTTGAGCAGAACTTTTTTTTTGTTTTGTGCTCGTCGGATGTCATATAGCACCAAATTTTGCAAGCATGCAAGACTTTTGGTCATAAACAATGCCACAAAATTTCAGATCTTTTTGTTTTTTACTATTTATTTATTTATTGTTCATGGGGGTACCATGGAGCGATCAAATTTAATGGTTTTGCATATTTGTACACTTCCCCTCTGTAGATAGATACACGAAAAATTCATCGTTGGTTATACTCCATGGTCGCATCACCGGGTGGTGGTGATTTGAGAAAACAATGTAGAGTTATTTAAAAATGTGCAAGGATGATTATGTGATTTTACAAAGTGCCAACTGCTCCAGCCTCTAATTTATGGTAGTGAACAATGGTAGATTGGTCAACTGTTTCCTGATTATTGACATTTTGCCAAAATAAAAAGCACGTAACTAATTACCAATATTCTATTAGCTAACTAATATTTCAAAATAGTTCAGTTGGTATATATCTTATTTGACAAAAAAGTATATGACTCGTTATGTTTTCTAGGAGAGTGAATTTCAATGGTTGTGTGTTGGACTAACTTCAGATTTCTTTTGTGCACAAGTGGTAATGTTAGTTTTTGAGGATGTGGCTCTGCAGCTATGTTATTATCATTTTGCTCTCTATATTTTGTTGTTTACTTATGCACTTACTGTCAGCATATTTAACCCGATAATAAGCCACCTCTTAGAGTATTGCCCTTAGGAGTGATCTCTCTCGAAAGCCACCGCCGGAGCCGATGCCAAAGCTCTGGGTCGTCTTGCCCTTAGGAGTTGGTCTGTTGGTGCCCGGTTGCCAATTCCTTACTGAAGTATTAAAACATTTATAACAGTCTAGCGTATAAATTCATTCATATCTTTTCAGTCTTGATTCATGTATATTGTTGGAATGTAGTTGTGCGCGCCGAGAAAGGGTGAGCGCTAGATACGCGGGAGACGCTGGTTCCGCAACACTTGCCCTCGCCACTGTTTCTCTGCGTCCCTCCTTGGCAGATGAGGACCTGAGCATGGCCGCACTCGAGAGGATGCGGGATCCACTGCCTCTGGGCCAGTCCGAATTTGTTGTTGTTTATTTCTTCGGGTCCTAGGGATTTTGAAATCAGGTGTTCGTCCATGCCGATTTCCAGGAGATAAATTAATTTGATTGCCATCATCTATTTTATAGCCTCACCAATATCCATTTGAGTCTTCAGATGTAAGGGAATCTACACATTGTGTGCCTATGTGCCTGCAGGTGATTGCAGAGCACTTGGCAAGCAGATCAGTTATGAGGAACTCAAGGCTGAGCTAGAGCGGGGTGGGCGCCAACATGAAGGAGTCGGAGATATCTCAACTCATGTATCAGGCATTATGCAGACCCTAAGCTTCCCCTTTTCCTATCCCACATTTTGCCATTGAACTCGATTGGTATAGCAAAATGAAAAATAGACTGCTATTTACTTGGCAGCTCAAATTACTACATCAGTTCTTATCCTATGGTGATCAAAACTAATTGATGAAACATTGTTATGAGATTATTGAATCTAAGACAAGGACAAACCTGTTAGAAAAGACATAGTAGCTCATTTTCAACTTCAGAATTACTAAAACAGAGTAATGTTATCCATCTCCTTGGAACTTCATATTTTATACAAAACAAATAGTACATAATTATTTAGGACTCACGGTGTCAACTAAGGTTGTTTCAAGAAAATCAATGAGCGGTTGCTGAAATTATAACCAGTTTTCTGGCATGTCGGGCCCACACCACACAAACCGTTTGTTTGACTGTTTCTAACAGCTTTTGCGGCTTGCATTGTTTAACGGGGGGATAACAGAATGCACAGAAACAGCCTCCATGGTATCTAACACCAGCATATGTTGTCTCTTCACCATGTAATGTTGTGCAGCCTAACAGAAATATGAACTTGACCTTGAGCTCTCCGCACAATTGTGGATTTGTTTCTATTATCTTCACAGCCTGTCTACTAGCAATTCTGCACAACCTTAGTGTAGATGATTGTGTGAGCGATACAACTATGGAAAATAACTATACCTTTTTGGTAGTGAGGAACTAATTTTTGGTGTCAAGAAATTATGAAGTATTTATGCGTGTTCCACAACTTCAAATGTACTTGATGTATCAATTCCCTTTGTAATCTTTCAAATTGAGGATATTTCAGAGGAACTTCGTGCAATTCTCGATAAATACACAATTTCTTTCTTTCAGCATGTTCCATTTGTGACGATACTTCATAGTTTCTTACAAATTTTTGAGGTGCAATTTTCATTCTTCTGTGCTCGGATTTCAAATTTTGTTCCATCATAAAGTTTATCGCATTAATCTCTTAGCCTTTTATATCAATACCTAATAAGCTTGTTAGTTGAGTCCCACTTAGGAATTAGAGAAGTTTCTTTTGTTTCCTGGATAGATACTTATGGTTGTGTCCTCTTTTAGGTTTGATATGTCGAGTTGAAGAAATACTTGTAATGGTTGTCAAAGTTGTGTTTATTTCTGCAAACTGATTAAAAACGGGTCCACCTTCATAAGGGTGATGTAAGTTGCAACTAAACTCAGGTTTATTCCCTGTTGCCTACATATTTCTATTTCACCACATTATCTCTTAGCCACTAGATGGAAAACAGAAAAAAAAAATGGGAGAGAATCACTTCCTTTATTGATCTATGTTAATATTTATTACTCCCTTCTTAAAAAAATATGTGAGCGTTTAGATCACTATTTTAGTGTTCTAAACGCTCTTATATTTCTTTACAGAGGAAGTAATCTACAAATATATTTAAGGTTAAAAAAGTTGTATTTCTTCACTTGCCTAGAATGAAAAGGCTGATACAAGAGGTACCTTGTCAAGGACACAAACATGCCAATACGTCCCTAGCCAAGCGAGGAGATACACGGATCTTGAGAATTTTGTCGATGTCGGCTTGGAGGAAATGTTGTTCCAACACGTCAAGCCTCCACACGCCATGATGATCTAGCAGCTCCGAAACTTGATAGAGATGACACCTTCCCTGCGTAGTAACATGTCTCGCAAAATATTCCTAGGGAATTAATCTGTCACGTCATATGCACACCCCTTCATCACCATTACCAATACGGGCCCTTCTTCTATAGCTCCAGTCCATGTTGTACCGCGGCCATGTTGCCGAAGCATTTCCAGAGAAGATTGTATCTTCTATTTGACAATTAATGCTTGTGCATCTAATCATAAACGAAGGGTTGGTCATTTGATATCGCGAGACTCTAAATCTGATGTAACATCTCGATCAGAAGGGCTTTGTCGCAGTCCTCCTGAGCCTGATATGACATCAGAGTTAGACGATCATGTTTATTACAAGCAGCAAGAAAATCGGTAGCTACTAATGAAGACAGAGTTTGTGGGCTAGGGTGGCCGAGGCGACGGTGCCACACATCACCGGAGGAGATAGTGGTGGAGAGAGCAGCGCGCCAAGTCTGGTTATTGCCATAAAAAGGGTAGAGGTCGCCGGTACTAGCGGAGATTATGATGACTTTCCTGCTGCGAAGGTCCTTCACAAGAAAACCTAATGGGTAAAATCTATAGAGCAAGAATTGTCTTTAGTAAATTGAC